>NC_058041.1:7726866-7858123 GCF_019176455.1 Solea senegalensis
AAGTCACAGTTTAATGTAGTCGAGCAGAAAAATGCTTTGAAACTAGATGGCTGTGTTGTTGCTGGGACAATCTCATGTGAAACTGAACGGTTATTGTCTTTAACCAAATACTGTGTCTATGCAGGACTTATTTTTGTGGTGGACAGCAATGACAGGGAGAGGGTGACCGAGGCACGAGAGGAGCTTGCCAGGATGCTCGCCGAGGACGAACTCAGAGACGCTGTGCTGCTTGTTTTTGCAAATAAACAGGTGAGGTCCTAATTGTGCTACGAACGTGTATTGAAAATGTAATCTTAACACACAACCCTTTGATCATGAGTTAATGTAGCACTTAACAAATATATTTGTTAAGTGCATATTGTAGGCAAAAAGGAAACATTGACATTTTCCAAATGATCATAAAAGATTTGAAGAACCAACATCAGAATAAAGTAGATTCCACACTCTGCCTCACATTACCATAGATGAATACTCAAACAAATGGAGCTCAGATCTTTGTACTGAGTCTAGTCTGTCTACTTTTATGTCCAAAAAGTAGACTCGAACTAACTCATCATGGGGCCCAAACTGATCATCTTACAGCCAGTTAAACACTTCCTACACACAAGCTTTATACAGCTGTACATGTTTACTGAGAAAAGGCACAAATGCAGAAACTCAATTTGGGATTTTAAGAAATTAGATGGAATTGCAGTTTGTGATTTGTCAGAAAATTGCATCTCTATGCATAGCCTGTTGATTATCAAACCTTCATCTTGATTTTATCATGATTCTCCTCTTCTCCAGGATCTCCCCAATGCTATGAATGCTGCAGAGATTACAGAGAAGTTGGGGCTTCACGCCCTCCGCCAGCGCAGCTGGTACATCCAGGCTACCTGCGCCACCAGCGGGGACGGTTTGTACGAAGGCCTGGACTGGCTCTCCAACCAGCTGAAGAACCAGAAATGATCCATTCCACCATTTTTGATTTTTTTTTTTCGTTGTTTATTTTTTCTGTTTCAACACAGCGGCAGCACGGGATCCAGGCCCCTTTGCTCCCACCTAACCCAAGTTTCAAACCCAACTCTTTCTATCAAGAACTTCCTTCATTCCCTCCTTCCTGTTTCCTCCCCTCCTCATTGGGGCTCTAGCCTGTGCTGCTTGTGTGTGCGTGTGTGGGTGCGTGTGTGTACTGTGTGTGTTCAGCGAGTGTGTGTGTGGGTGTGAAGGTGTCTGTGTATGTTGGCTGGGATTGGGAGTAACCCTGGCGTGCCTTTTACACACCTCCTGTGAAATCAGCAGTCTGGTTTTCAAGCACCGTTCTCCATCCACCGAACTCACCCAGCCCCACTCAGCTTCCCCCCCACTCTCAGTCTTGCACGGCCCCCTTCTCCCCACCCTGACTCTCCAGAGGAAGCATGGTTTTCATACGGCAAAGAAAGAGCAAGGGTGCAAGTTCTCCTGCTGCCTCACCGTAGTATCTTATGTTGACTAGAAAATTTTCCACTCACTGTAGACTGAATGCTAGATGTTCATTTTAACCTCATTTGATTTTGAAACCTCAACTCACTAGTAAGAGATTCCGTAAATTGCATCTTAACCTGTATCAGGTCAAAGCAAATCAACAAACGAACAAACAATAAAATAAATAAAAATGAACGCCCATCCTCGGTCATTCTTGTGTCATTTGAAAACCATGCTGGTTGTTTTATTATTATTATATTGGAATATAACAGATTATTCTTAGCAATGGTTCTCCAATGAACACTACCTTTCTTCCCCATACCAAGCAAAACCATGAAGCACAAGGCAAGCCAACAATCTAAAAGAAATTAAATGATGATCTACTTAAAAATTAGAACCTGCGACTATATGCAATTCTTGTCTTGAGATTATTTTGGTAGCATAGAAATCCCTGGATGAAATAGAAATTTTTGAAATGACCTCCAGAGTAATTAATCATTATGACAGTGTTCCTACGTAATGTAGGTCAAATACAAGGCATTGGGCATTTCCAAAAATTCCACTGCTTAACTATGACAGGTGTCCTGATACATTCACAAGCTTCACATGTTATTCCTTTAAAAGATGTTACATGTGTTTGTTTCTTTTTGTCGACTAGTTTTAGCATTTCTATTTGTACTACGACTGCTGAACCAAATGCATTTGAGCAGTTTGACAAATCCTGTACATGAAAGTAGTGAATACTCGAGGGTCTAAACTGAGTATGGGGCGTTTCTCACCAACAATGGGCAGTTTTACTTCTATCAGAAAGCCTCCTGTCTGCTGATGTTTGTGGTTGGGATGAAGGATTGGCACCAAAAACATGAAGGCTCTCGTAACTGAACGGTGCAGACATGAAGAAAAATAACCTAATTCAGATGTCTGTCCTTACAGGCTGCTGCATCTGCATTCTTAATGACTGATAAACCGACAAACACATACTCAGTAGCTCAACAGTGTGTGGACTTGTTGGTAGACCTATTTAGGGGAATGGGTTTGAAGTTAGTGGGTTGTGAGATTCAGCAGGCGTCTTCAGTGTGGAACCATGGGGGTTTAAGCTGGCACGTCTGTCAAGAATGATTGTAAATCTGTAAGTTCCCCTGTAAACTGTTTCTGTGGGGATTTCCTGAACACATTAATAAACTTGATTTGATCCAACAGTGGGTGAAGGAGTCTTTTTTTTAAATTGAGATTTAAGTATTACTATTATAACTGTTATTGTTGTGTTAAAGTTTTAAATTACAAAATACCTATATCTTGTGTATCCTCCATGCTCCTGGAAACTGTTGTAGCCACTCGCCCAGTTAGGGGGTTACACCTGGATTAGCAGCTGCATAGCTCAGTGGTTAACACACACATGCACTTAGTCAGTAGACTAAAACTGTCCTTATTTCTTAACTACCTTGTTTGTTTAGGGTGTTGAAGTGGATTCCTTGGGTGCCTTTCTCTATGAAAGGATTTATTTACACAAACATTTTAGTATAATGCTATAATAATAGTTGACATGTAAGCAATTCCAACTTGCTTAAAATGGAACACCTAATATGTGAGCACAACATATTAGGTGTTTGTTTTAATCTGCAGTAAAATATTATCTCTATTTAAATAACTAATCCTGGATTTTGTGAGATTTCACAGAATTTCAATCATTTTATGTGGATTATCTTGTGAAGGGCGCTCACCCCTAGGTCCGAATACCATTTGTTCTCAATGAAAAATGTAATCAATGTAAGTGTCTGTGTTTAAATTGTTGCATTGTCTTTCATGTGTACAGGGGCCAAACACGCTGTGAATGTTTAACTCCCACTGAAGCCAAGAAGCTGATCAAACTTCACTCGGGTCAAGGAGAAGAAAAACAAAGTGTCCACCAGAGAGTCAGGAGTCAAACACTAGGTGGAGACAAACAGTCATTGGTGCTAGACTCAAAAGTAGTTGGTTGAGTCGTGAGTGAAACTTTTCAACCAGTAGTTGGTGGAAAATAATGAAAGTATAATAGTTATTATTAGAAGTACTAGATCATTTTACAGAAAATAAAACTTGAAAAATATAATAAAATGACTAATACTAAGTTATATTAATGATATAAAATGATGTAAAAATATGTCCTTACAACAGTATGATCTAGGACAAGGACAATGAGTAAGAACAAGAATAGAATCATAATTTATTGAATATACTAACACATGTATTTATTAATTCATTGAATGATCTGTGCTTATTTATTTATGGAATTTAATAAATATTAAGTTATGCAAAGTAAGTTAAGTTAAAAAACAAGAGGAGGCGGAGCAACAGAGCACACCTGACGGACAGACTCCTGCCTTCCTCCCGTCTCCACACACACTTATCAGTGGCACATTGTCACAGAAGCACGCATCTCGTGTTGTTAGAAACACTTAAAGAAAAGAAGAAGATAAAGAAGAACACAAACACACAAACATCTTCCTAGCACACCTGGGATGAACAGGATGACTGACAGTTGAAACCTGCCGAGGAACAGGACGCTGTTTACAGGTGAGTCTTCAAACTCGCTCTTTTACCTGATGCTAACTAGCTTGTCCGAACAGGTGCAGGCTGGTTTTTAACCGCGAAAACAAAGCTCGCATAAGGACACAGAGTAGGCCGACGTGAGCAAAAACGTACTACTATTTTAGTTTCAGTACAGGTGAGTTGTTGTGTTTGTCACCAGGGCTTTGTTCAGAGACACGCCGGTAATTTCCCTAAGTTTCAGTATGAGGTTTGGCGCTGTGCCTACACACCAGCCTGCATATCAGACAGGTGTAACCGGCGACCTTATCTTTTCAGATAGTTCTGTGCAACAGGAATCATAGTAAGAAGAATTGGGGACGAGTTTAGGGTGAGCTGTGAATTTGGACTGGGCGACGTACTCAATGAAGTGTTGAACTGTGAAGACATTCTGGCTCAATAAGGACCTTATCACTTGTCTACTTCACTATTAATTAATTAATATGGCATCGTCAGATGTTTTTGTTTTAGTCCAAACCCCAAAGGCATTCTTAATAGTCACTGAACAGGAAATAAACTAGGAATTACTTAAACTGCAGTGCATAACATTTAAATCTAATGCATCTAAACCATTGTCAAATGATCGAAACAATGATTAGCACTCTCACTCTTTATCAATATAGCAAACTAGCAATGTTCTTGCCTGGCAACACTCCTATGCTGCACACAGGAAGTGATTAGTTTAATGTAAAGCCAAAGTGAGGCAACAGCAACATTGCAATTGCAAAGATGGCTGCAAACACGACGAAGCACCCACAAAACGTTTCAGAAGGAAATTCTACTACTCAAAAAATCTAAACGCTTCTTCCCCACTCACCCCACAGCTGCCACTGTATACCCAGAAATGCTCCCTCGGTCCCATCTGTTAGTAATGTCAAAAACAAACAAAAATCAACCACTGCAACAGCTGCAGCTTTAGAAATTTGAAAGCAGAGGCCTGTTTTATACTATACAAACCAAGCTGTCAGTCATGAAAATGGTGATTATTTTAGTAATCAATCAATAATCACTTCATCCTTTTGATTTGCACTGTAGTACTCCATTAGTTATGACATTTGTTTTACTGTTACTATACAATTTTGCCAATTGATTGATCAGTGAATTGATAAGTGAAGATGTTATACTACACATTTTTATTAATGCTTAGCACCTGAAAAAAAAAGTTTTCATGGTAAAATGAACTGTGTTTTTGTTTTGACTCGCTTTACTAAACAAAACATTTAAACAGGTCACCCTGGTGTCTTGGAGTAGGTTATTTTTTCCTTTGTCATTGTAGGTTTAATAAATGAGTCAGTTAATTAAAACCAAATGCAACTCATGCATAGATAATGAACATAATCATTAGTTGCAAACCATGTAATTATTCGGTTGTGTTGTGTAATTAGGTCTACTGATGTTAGTGGCGTGACTACAGATGGCTCAATACCATTTTTTCTCCATGCAAACTTTAGTTTCTACCAATGCCAATATCACTTCCAAAAAACACAATGCACAACTTTAATAACATTAACCTAAATTACTGCAACATGACTCGGCTAAAGCAGCGGACATGATTACTGCAACATAGCCGATAAGTTAGTATGTGATATTTAAGGATATTTGAATATTACAATGTGTGGATAAAAGAGGAAATGCTCAGATTTTGTTCTCTCGGCAGTTCTCATCGTCACATGCTGCATGTTCTCTCTGCTGCAACAGCAAACCCTGTCTGCTGGGTATTGTGTTAGAGAGAAATGACGTTTAGGTTTTGGTTATGTTGTGTGTCTGCCATTGCTGTGAGTTTATCTGTGGTTATGTTGGCCGTGTTGTTTGTCTTTGTGGTAGTTGTAAGTCAATACTGTCCTGTTGTGTTTCTTGGTGTTTTTACACTGCAGTGGTTGTGTTTGTAGTCTTTGTACTTGGGTTGTGTGAGTCTCTGTGATCTTTTTTTTTTTTTTTTGTAATTATAATTATGTATCTCAGTGGCTTTACCAACTGTTTATGTGGATTTATCGTGGTTGAGTCTCTTTGGTAACATCGTGTCTCTTCTGTGATCTTTTTGTTTTCACTTTTCATCTCCTTGTGGTCATTTGTGTCAGTCTAAAACAACTATCAGTTTAGCGTGTGTTGTAAAGTGAATTTTGAAAGAAGTCAAGTAAAGTGTAAAGTGGATTTATAAAGTTCTGAGTTGTCTGTAGTCAGAGCGACAAGTACTGATATAACTGAATTCATAGTTAGTTTTATTTAATAGCTTGTAAAGTCTTATGAAGTAGTATCATTTTACTAGTCGTGTCAGAAGTGAAGGAAATCGTCACGACACAGAGCAGCAGGTATTTATTTATTTATTTATATGTTTATTTTTCGGTCATGTCAGTTAGATCAATCATCATCACACATCATCTTAGTGTGGTTCACACAATACACATAACCGAAAGGGAAAGAAGCAAAAGCTTATCTAGTCCCTTCCCCCATTACGCACAGAATACATATTTTCATCGTACAATACATAATTTCATCATACTCATTTTTATTTATTTATTTATTTATTTATTTTCTTTCCTTATATTTATTTATTTATTTTCTTTCCTTATGATAGTTTGACAAAACATCTTTGAGCAGCAGGTAGCACTCAGAGATGCAGTCTAGCTCTAGTCTAGACAGTCAATCAGACTACGTGTATGTCTGTACATGTGTCCATATTATTCTGTCGTGAGTGACAGTCTTGACTTGTTGCCTGGCATGTTACAACGTCCCAAAGTCACAAAGTGATCCAATCAATAGAGATATCGATTCATCAGGTTAACTATTAACGTGGTCATCAGGTTAAGATATTAATGTGTGTCTTGGTATAATATTTTACTCAGCACCTCTTGTTAGATTTAGTCTATTTCGAGCAGCGGAGATTAGAATCAGTTGCGTCATTGTTGTTGTGGCATTGTGTGTTTAATGTTATATTTAGGTGCTCCACAGCGAGAAGGTCACCGGTTGAACAGAAACTGCCTCGTTATGCCTCTGGTTACATTTTTACAGCTGAAACAGATATTGAGTCAGCGCTGAAGAAGGAAATGTCTTCTGTGGAACTCTGAACTGCATCAGAGCTTTAACAGCTCATTATATGGCATAGATTTAAGCAGTTAACCACCAGAAGCAGCTGGAAGCCAAGTCTTAAATACAAAAGTTTGACTTAGACCTTGCTGTTGTTTTGCCCCCACAGTTTTTTTGATAATCAGTGATTCTGGAGTGTTTTACAGTTTGTTTCCATAACTTAATCTCCCTTTGACGGATATGCTGTATAAATAAAATGACCTGTGCTCCCTCCCTCTCCTCAGGTAACATGATGGAAGTGGCAGGTCCTTGGACAGAAGTATTTGAGGGCTCGGAGAGGATGGAGAAGTCTAATGGAGCAGACACGTTACTGGGGAGCTCCACTCTGACTCTGGCACCTCTGGTTACAGATTCGCCCTCCGTTCGCCGCTCCCAGCCCATCCTCATCACCTCAAGCAGGTATGACTAACAGGAGCTCGGCATTATTCACTGTGAGAGGAAGCCGATGAGGTCGCTCAGTATGTGTTTACTACGAGCTCTCAGACTACGTGGACATGAGTCAGTGGAAGTAGTAGTTATTGACTCAAGCCAGTGACTCAGCCTCTCAGGCCTTAAGTCATCTGATGTTTAAAGAAGTTTCTATTATGACAACAACTGTCCCAGATACTCCCAGTCTTAAAGACACAAGTAATAAAGCTGTCATTGCAGATATAGGCTGGGTGTTTGCTCTGCTATCGCAGACACTGGGTAGAGTTGTGCGGTTGTTACACCTAATTTATAACATAGGCAATTCCACTTTTCCAGAAACAATGGCGATGTCTCCAAATGAACCCTGCCATGCTTTGGCATTTGGGAGATTTTCTGATTAAGTATAATTACTCAAGAAGAACCCACACAACAGTGTGGTAGTTTGACCGTCAACATTTCCTTTAGCCTGTATGTGAGTCCAACATTTGTTTTAATCAATGGGATTACTCCCACTATGTGCTGGGGCTATTTCTTAAACTTTTAACTCATATTTTGCTATGGTTGGTGCAATGACGTTCATGTTTCACGATTTGAAATGTAATGTTTTGTTGAAAGTATAACAATTATACAACTTAACTCCTTGAATAACACTCTGACCTGTTCCTGTTGTGCTCTTTTTCTTATCCCATTGACTTCTTCCAGGACGAAAACAGTAGAGCACTTCTCTTCCTCTGTCCCGTCCATACCCAACCCATTTCCTGAGCTGTGTAGCCCCTCCAAGTCTCCAGTCCTCAATAATTCACTTCCACCAACGTCAAGTGACAAACACGTAAGTTCAAACTTTATTAGCAAGTAGCTGCCTCGCCTGACCCTTCCGTTTCACCTTGTTAGTTTCAGATTTACAGCCTCACCCAAATCAATCGGTGACTGTTCTGTACCAAGTTGATTTACCTGCTTGAAAAGAGAAATAAAAAGAGCAGAAGTCTGCTGATAACCTTACAAAAACAACAACAAACACATTTTGTTTAACTACATTTGTGAGTTGTTTTCCACCTTTAGTAAGAAGCAATTAACTTGTGTCTAACTAACTAACCAGCTAACTTTAGCCAACTAGCCAGAGTCCCAGACGAGGTAGAGGGGTCCGATAAGGTTTTAGTCTCACGGGATTACCTGATTTGAGCAAATCAAGTACCTGTGTGGCGGTAATCCCATCACACCTGCCCTGGTCTGACAGGTGGCAATTTGCAAGTGGATCCTTTTAATGTGTCTAAACCTGCCAGTGCTGAAGGTGCAGGCTGGCTGTGATTGTGTCTGACAGGTGACCTGTGTTTCCATGCCAACACAGGCTTATTTTGACTGCCAAACACTGCCAGAGTAAACATATCTGTCATCACAGGTGCATGTCACTGTGTCACACTTGCCCCAGGGCAGCTTTGTGTACAGTAACACAGATGAGATAGCCGATGATATCTCAGGTCATTTGTGTGGACCCTGCAGCTAATTCATTGCCTTCTGATTGATGCAAGTAAAACATATGATGGTAAACCTATCTTTGCTAATTGAAAGCACGGAGCAAAGTTAGAGACTAAAACCGTCCTATTGTGAAATAAGCGAAACAGTTCAAAGAGTTCAAACTTGAGTAAACAGAAAAAGGCTCGATCATGTTGGACCCTGTCACTCATATTCACACAACAACATCTGGCGAGAAGCCTGAAACCACAAGGATGGAGGCTGTAGTCAGAAGATGCTTGTGATAGTTTTCCATTGAAATACATAGCACAGCTATCGCCTTCATACTTGTGCTACATTCCTGCTAATATACAGGTTTCCTTTGGTAATAGTTCCAAAATGTTTTCCCTATATTTAAAACGGGAACAGTTCACTGTCATTCTTCCACTGTCAATATCAATTGATTACATCTATCAAATAAGGTTCTTGTTTACATGTAATTCATTAATATAAACATGTTTTATACATTTCAACCAAAACAGCATGCCCATCTGCTCTCTGTTTGTACTCTTTTACTTTGTCGTTGTTTGTTTTTATTTGTAAACCCTTGATTTGACTGATGACCGAAAAAACAAAATCATGATTTTCTTCAGCTATTCAAGTTTCCTCCCACAGTTTCTTTGTGTTCTGCGCTCATAAAATGAAAATGTTCTGAGTAAAGAGAAACACATTCCTTCTGCTTCCTCTTGCGCTTATTACGAGCGAGAGGAAGTTATAATAACGAAACCCACTCAGGAGTCAAAGTGGACTGACCGGATATTGAACAAATGCACGGTTTCCACACAAAGAATGTCCCGCCCCACACACACACACCTACCTGGTATATACGTACTTAACCATTATTTGTCCAGACTGACTCCAGAACTCACCCAACCAGTCGAGGTTTGTTGATTGACAGGATTCTGGTTGGGCATGTTGGTCTCCTTTAAGTCTGACACAGCATCTGAATCCAGCAGCACGCTCACTGAATCACTGTGACTGCCCTGACCCCTGAATAACCTGCACCCAGTTCACCTCCGCAAGCCTCAGAGACACATGCGTGGCTGCAGTTACAGAAGGAGGATTCATTTCCTCCATCCATCAAAAAAAGAAAGAATAAATCATTGTTCACCAAACCTCAAAATGAAGATGTCCTCAAATGACTTGTTTTGTACATAAGCCAGATATATATTCAGTTTACTTTCAAAGAGGAGCAAGGAAACCAGAAACAATTTTAGAGGCTGAGTGTTTGTTCTTTTGAAAACAAAACTCACTCGCATCCATTCAAAAATAATCACTATATTTGGTGATTAATTTAGTAGTTGATTATTAATAACCTTTATTGTGGCTCCTATAAGACAGCTCGAACTGAATTAGACATAAAACCGGTGTTGTAAATTCTTCTAATGAGGAAATGTAGGAGATTGAAGAGTAGCTTTTCACTGCATTGCCCTACAATTAGGAAGAACTTCACCAGCCTCGTCTTTGGTGTGAAGACTTATTAGCTCAACTGTGACTGCACTGCACAAGCTGTTGGTCTCACATATTGTCTCGCAAGAGACCAACTCTAAAACTCCATCTGCTCTTCCGTACCATTTTAATCAGCTGATCAAAGTGTACGGGGAGGACAACCACAGCAGATCAGTGTGGGTCTCTCCACGAGCCACAGCCAGAGAGGTGTGTCACACGTTGGTCCAGACGGCTCACTGCAGTGACCAGGAGAACTGGGCGCTCCTGGAACTTCATCCCACTCTCGGCCTCGGTAAGCTATAGCTCTGCACACAAAAGTAGAACAGTGAAGTAATCAAGTTAAATGTTTGCTGTTCATACATGCTCACGCGCGCTCCTCCGTCTCCTCAGAGAGATGTCTGGAGGACCACGAGGTCGCGCTGGAGGTTCAGGCCACCTGGTCTCTCAAGGGTGACACGAGGCTCGTTTTCTGCAAAAACTATGCCAAGTACGAGTTCTTCAGGAAACCTGTGGTACGCAGCCTGCAGTGTGTTAAAGCTCCTCGGCCTCTGTAACGCAACCAAATACACAATAGAATAAAGAATAAGGAGGATTTTATCAAACATATTAGTGCGGTAGATGTTGAGAGAGGCTTACGCCGCCGCAGTTGCTGATCCTTAATAAATAATAATGGGCAGGTTGCCAGTACAACACGTTTGTCACGTGTACTGTTAAGACATAGCTGACAGTTTGCTCTGAAAACTGGTTTTGATAAAGTGTATGAAACTGTTGAAGGATTTACTACATTATACTCATAAAGTTAGCCGTAGACTTCCAGTATGTGTGTTGCACAAACAACAGAAGTTCAGCTAATTTTCTTTATCAATTCATCTTGTGTCGATAAATGCTCAAAAAAAAGAAGAGATTATTTGCAGCTTCCCAGTGCTATACAATGTTATTTTAGTGTCATGTATTTGACCAGAGGTCCAAAAAAATAATTTGTCTTTACTTTATAATAAAATTTGTTATAATAAAATTTTTACTACACTTTTTTTTTTTTTTTAAACAAACAAAACAAAACAAAAGAAGCATGGTTCCTGCTGGGTGTGTAGTTGAGATAATTATAGTCCACAGCAGAGAATGACTGATTGGCTGATGGTGTGAAAGTATTGTAGGCCGAAGCTGCTTCTTTGTCTTGTAAATGAGTTCCTCTTAAGTGACGGCTCACGACAGTTGCTCTGCTTCCTTCGTCTCACAGCTCTTTTTCCCAGAGAGCATGATCTCTGACAGCGCAGATGTCAGCAAGGGGATGACGTTGTCAGAACTCATTCAGGTAAGACGTACGACATCAGAAGCTCAAGTCACTAATGAAGTATGAATCACAATTTGTTTACATTTCTTTTTCTATTAAAGTTTTGATTTCAAAACACTCAAAAGCTCCCGTGTGTCACTTTTTTGTGCCAAAAGTTTGATAGCTACCACGCATGTGCCTGTTTAACCTTGGTTTCACCTCTAGTCGCTGGGACTTTTGGGCTGTAAAATTTAAGGAGTTACCTAATGAGACCAGGGTTATGGCTGTAATGAAAAGGGCTGAAGAACAGTAACTTTTTTTTATTTTGGGGACATTATTTTTGTCCTTGTGCTGGGAAATGAAGGGATCTGGTCTCAGGTTGACAAGTGACTGATGTGGTACATTTTATTCAGTTTTGTCTGATTTTGAGAAATGTTTTTATTTTTATTTTATTTTATTTTTTATAGAAAATATGTAGAAACTGTAACTAGATCCCAAGTCAGTGATGACTCCTCTGTCCAGGACACATTTATATCCCACATTGACCAATTTAGCTGCAAAATGAGGTTTTAAATTAAGTGTGTGTTGCAGGAAATTGTGTTCTTTTGTGATGACCATAACTGAAGGAAATGACAATACAATGCAAATGAGCTGCTATTTGTGCACATCAGTCACTTAATAAAAAAGTATACTTATTAAAGTTAATGTTTATGCTTTGAATAAATGTCTTTGTGACTTTGAATATGTAAAATAGTGAGATGCGTGTGCTTTTGCAGAACCTGCTGAGGTCTGGTACGTGTCCAGAAATCCAGGGTTTCCTGCACGTAAAAGAACCCAGTCGTAAGGCCTGGAAGAAGGTCTACTTCTTCCTCCGTCGCTCTGGACTCTATTGCTCCTCGAAGGGCTCCTCCAAGGTCGGCAAAGCTTTACGTTTTATTCACAGTTGGTGGATTTTACAGCGCCCATGTTGTGGAACAGAACCGACGAACACTTTGTTCTTTATATGTGTACTTGACAATTTCTTTTTTTGGCCCAGGAGCCTCGACATCTGCAGTATGTGGCCGATCTGGAAGATTTGAACGTGTACACGGTGGTGAACAGTCGTAAACTGTACGGCGCACCTACAGACTTCACTTTCTGCATCAAGGTATCCACTTCTTTGGGGCCTGGAGACTGAACATTGCATCAGGACTGTGTAGAGCTGTCATTTGTGTCATTCTTGTTACTGGGGGAATATTGTTCCCCACCACAATCTATCTGACTTCTCCCAGTTTTGACTGAAGTGATTTAACTCTAACTTTTGGGAACATACAGTACAGTACAGTTGTTTTGTTTACTCAGCCCTCCAGGAATCCCGTTCGCACTCAGGACCTGAAGATCCTGTGTGCCGAGAGCGAGCAGACGAGAACGTGTTGGACATCTGCTTTCAGACTGTTCAAGGTTTTACATCAATTCTATAATAAAAAAAATGTGAATCAATACTTCCAGTCTTTTAATTGTCACGTGTAAATCATTTCTGTTGTGTGTGTGTGTGTGTGGTCAGTATGGGAAGCAGCTTCAGTGCAACTATCAGTTGTCCAAGTTGGCCCCACAAAGCCCGGAAGGAACCAACCTCACGGAAAACAAGGTGCGCTCATCAGACATGTGAATGTGGAATGCATCGTCTCACATGTGTGCAGCTCTGCATCTTGTTTTTATTAATCTCTGCTTTAATCTCTCTCTCTCAGTCAAGGTCAGAGGCCAGCCTAGTGGCCATGGACTTCTCAGGAAAGGCTGGAGGACGGGTCATCCAGAACCCTACGGAGGCCCAGAATGCAGAGAAGGAGGAGGGACAAGCTTGGAGGGTGAGGATGGAGCTGTGACTGGGATGACAGAAACTGTTTTTGACTGACAGTTCTGGTATTTAGTAATTTATATCAGCCTCCATGACAGTTTATTCAAGGAACGTCATCTGTCAGACGGGCTGTAAACACACCATCGGTGTAGTGAGATTAGTTGCTAAATGATTTCCGTCTTGCTGTCAACACAACACTGATATTAACAGTGGTTCAGGCTATTGATGAGCTAATACAGTTAGGTGGAAATGAAAGTGAAATGTATGCATCTATAGTAAGTCTGGTAGACCAGAGCTGAGCCCAGGAGTCACTCTATAAAAATGTAATGGATGTTCACATAAGAACGGCTGATTGCGTTTCTCAACCCATTTGACTTATAAACCTGCCAAGACCAGCTTTAGTACATTATGTTCTTTTAAAAGCAAATTTAAGACACCATATCAAGGAAGTGTTCTTTTATACGAGCCTTTTTTTTTTTTTTTTTACTGACGAGAGATTTGGGCACGATTTAGCACCCAGAGTAAATTTTAAGCAATATAAAAATCTACCATTTCTCCTCATTTATTGTTCCTCTCATCTATAAACCAAACACTGAGCACCTTAAACAAAGCATAGTGAACTTTAATAATCAATCCTACCTTAAATAAAATGTGTGAAGAAGATGAACCAAAAGCAACAAAATTAGTTGGTTAGTGGTGTTCAACAGCACTAATGTTATATTAATCATTCTCCGCCTCTTCTCTTTCCACTCCTCCTCTCTGAAATTTGTCATCAGCAGCACTCGACACAACCTTATTTATAACATGATATAAATAAATGTCTGTGAAGAAAATACTAAAATTGTCAGATTAGAGACATGGAAGACAGACTTTGAAAAGGAAAGATTATAACTATTCTAATTAGGAAGTTCTCAATTGTTAAAAGAGTCCCTTTTTTTATCTAATTAGACTCATCTTCAATAAAAATATCTACTATAATATGCAGCGCTTCTATGTGCAGCACTTTTTCTCTCACACATTTTCCGTACCCATTTATTTGCTGCTGTTTGCCTCCAGTTGAAAGATGGCTCGCTCTAACACCTTAACACTGTTGCTCCTGACAAAGGGTTTTTACGGCAAACATGACGTCCAGATCTACAAAATCACACCTCATTTGCAATCAATTGTCCCTTAAAGAGGCAGATGACCTAAAAAAGACGTAAAACATGTGACATTGTGACATGTTTTGTGTTTTTCTTCTGCCACTGACACAGAGGAGGGAAGCCCTCAGGTGCAGCCTTCCCAACCTGAACTCCGGTGCGAGACCTACTTGTAAGTGCACACAAAAACAAAAGGATGATAACGCAAATGTGATGCTTCCTCCTGACTCACTCAGGCTCCGTCTGTCTGTCTGTCTGTCTGTCTGTGTTTGACCACAGCCATCCACAGGAGTCAGCCGTGGTTTCATGGTGGCGTGTCCAGAAAGGAAGCACAGAGACTGGTAGAGAAGCAGGGGCTGGTCGATGGGTGAGTGGAGGAGTCGCATTTAAGAACATGTCCTCGCAGCCGTGTGTCTCAAAGAGTTATGTAGATATTGCACAATTACTTAACACATGAATGTGTCATTGATAGAGGTCCACTGGTGTGGGTTTTTCCGTGGCTGGTGTCAGTGCAGAGCTTTAGAGATGAATGTAGCTGATTTTCTTTTTTCATTTTTCCATCTGATAAAATATTAGAGCTGCAACTAACAATTATTTTCATGATAGATTAATGCGTCGATTATTTTCTCGATGAATCGTTCAATCCAGGGAAAAGAAATTATGAAAATATTGTCATTTAAGAAGCTTAAACAGTCGGAAATCTTGTTTTAATCGTGAAAAAAGCTTCAAACCGATTATCAAAATAGTTGTCCATTCATTTAGTAATCAATTTATTGTTTCAGCTCTATAAATATAATATTAAGGCTGTCAGTATATGGCTCACATTTTGAAATTCGTTAATCTAGATGAATTGCCATCAAAAGTTTGCTTTACTTCTAATGAGTAATGGGACAGTGTGCATTTCAGACACCTACACACAGAAACATGTGGTTTCAAAGAGACTCGGGCCTATCAAGTGCCAACCAGGTCATCTTAAAATAAAGGCTCAACATGGATGACTGCCATCCTGTATTCAACAAGAACAAAAATCCACCTGACAATGTCCTTAGAAACTCAGACGTCGACATTTGTCATGTTTAAGTGAAAAAGAGCGAGAGCTGCCAACAATTACGGACACGATCGGTGCCGAGAGTGGTTCATTTGCCACTTACTTTTCTCTGCGCAGGTCTCGGCAATTAGTCGAGCATCTGTTTTTTGACAGTCGAGGCAAAAGGATCGCAGCTTTCAGTCATTGTCAATAAATTGTTTACATCCAGGTCGTTGTCATATTGTATAAAACACGCTCGGCTTCTTAAAATGAAACCTTCCGGCCCAACAATCCCTCACCTCTCTCCATCTTCAGCTACCGTCTCTCAGTCTCTCATATCTGACTGACTGCGGCCAAGTGACTGTTTCGCACGGATCATTTCCGGCATTCATGTCAGAGGTCAGCGCACACCAGAAGAAAACAAACGTGAAACCCATAAAAACCCATAAAAAAGAAAAAAAAAACATTTAAATAATAATCATACGACTTTACAATAAACGTCAAAAGCCTGATTAATGGTTTACCTTGTAGTCCTTTAGGCGGTGGATTACATGTGTGTATGTTTCAGGATGTTCCTCATCCGTGAGAGTCAGCAACACGCGCAGTGCTTTGTTCTATCGCTGTGTTACCAGCTGAAGACCAAACACTACCTGGTGATCCCCGTGAGTTCCCTTCACCCTCTCATTCTTCCAGGATTAAAGCACAAGCCTCGCTGTGTGTGTGTGTGTGTGTCGCTCCGTAACAGTGACTGTCCTCCTCTGTGCAGTGCGAGGACGCAGGCAGGAAGTACTTCACCATGGACGACGGCCTGACTCTGTTCATAGATCTCCTGCAGCTAGTGGAGTTCCACCAAATCAACAAGGGCATCCTGCCCGTCTGCCTCAAACACCCGTGCGTCTGTGTCGCACTATAAACGTCCCCCACACTGTGAGACAAACGCTGATATTTAATGAAGCAAAGTCGATAAAGGAAACTGTTATTTTCTAAATCACCCATGTGCCGTTTCAGTGCAAAGTGATCGTGTTATCGCGCCGGCAGTAAGACGTGGACTCGCTGGAATTCGCGAGTCAGATGCGAAGCGTATTGTCTGCACTTTGTCTCTTTAATATTATTTTAATTATTCTCCACAACGTGTGTGGCTCCAGACGTTTTTCCTTTTTTTTTATTTTTAATTAATGAGCTGCCGTCCCCCGGGAGGCAGCTTCATTAGCATCACCGGACAGACTTTTAGTGCTTTTGGGGCTGGGGGTGTTTGGAGATGTAGCACTTTTAATAATGGGCACTTTGATTCAGATTCCATACAGTCATGTTTGAGAGGTTTCACTGTGATGATGAAAGTCAGGTGGGGGGACGTTTTGATTGCTCACAGAGTGTCCACTAGAGGGCACTCTGTGTCAAAGCTCAGGAGAGGATTTTGTTTTCAGTTGTAATATATAGTTTAACTTTTTTTTTATTACGGGTATTCTTTTAGAAGATAATACTGAAAACATGAAAAAAAAATATTAACCAGGATGCGTTTATGTAGCAAACATTATATACACTATCACTCCTCTCACTGTGTGTGTGTGTGTGTGATGAGTCATACTTTACCTTCTCACTGTGCCCTTAAAAATAATCTCATCATAACTAGAACAAACTTTACTCTTCTCATGCTATATTTGCACAACGACGGTGAAGGGGAATCTTGTGTTAATATGTGATATTAACATGTGACATCAGGGTTTGTGAAAAAAACAAAACAAAAAAAAAAAACGTTCTGTAGGGTTTAAAGATGTTCACTGGCGCTGCTGAAAAAAGAGCTACTGTATCGTAGTTGAGATTTAGTTTGGCGGTGTTTTACACTCCGACATCATTTCCTGGGGAAAAAGCAGTTTCAATTCGAATGACAGGAAATGCAGAGATACTTTCAGTCTGGGAATAAATAAATAAACAAAACCTTATAATGCCACAATTTTGAATTACAAAGTTATTTCCCAGTGACGTCTCTGAAAGCGATTTGAAATTCACACAACAAAAACACAAAATTCTTTCTGACTATTTTTCACCTTGCGGTTAGTTTATCCGTGTACTCTCATGAAGGTCGGTTGCCAAAAACTTTGTCGGCACATGAACCACAAACACTTTACGTTATTGCCATTGTTCACTCGGTTCCAACAGCCAGTTTACGCTTAAACCACTTTTGTTTTTGTCTTTGTTTTATCAAACGGTTTATTTTATGTCTTGTTAATGTGTTGTTTTATTTCTATATGTTGAATAAATAGTTTCAAATTAAAGTTTTCTAAATTTCAAAGTGTTTTCTGTAGTTTTTACTAAAACGTAAAAACACGAGAATTTCAGAAATAGTATTGCGTTAAACGTCAGACGTATTAGCAATGTAATGTACTTTATACAATCCAGTGTGTGTTCTGCAGCAGTTGTCCTCTTGTAATACATATAATACTGAATCATTCTTAGTGGGGCATTAAGTCTAAAAATAGTATATTGAGGACATTCATTTTGATTCAGGTGCAACTGACATAAAATGTCTAGAAAGTCTTGAAAAAGTTTGATCGGTGAGATCATTAAATAATGAAAAGAAATACTATACGAAGAACCTGTGACTGAGAAGTACTTTACCTTACTTGAGTATATTCATTTTATCTCATGATAATTTATAACCTTTGCTTGTTTTTGAATATGTTGACTTCTTGTAGCAGAGAGGAAATCAGCTAATGCCTGTCACATTTACCTGGTGAGGCAGGTGAGACTCTGCTTTTACTTTAAATCTCACCACATTTGTTTCAACAGCATTTGGAGTGAACACTTCAGGAGGTAATGGCAGTAGAAATACTATGAAAATGGACAGGTCACTTACAAATACCTCCATAATGGTTTCTAAGCACTATTGCCATTCTCTCAGTAGCTGGGGAAAGAAGAAAGGCTTCTGGTTTAAATTAAATTTTCATAAAACCTTTATCAGCTCCAAACTGCTCCACTCTCTAACAAAAGCGAACAGAAAAAAAAAGTCTGGCCTGTGTCCTGACAAAACCCTCTGGTGCAGCAACATGAAAGGCTGCCTGGGGGCGACTGTGGAGTCTTGGCAATGAGCACAGATCACAGATTTTTCGGGCTGCGCGGCTGGGAGCTCTGCACTCGGCTGATCTCGCCACTTACCTACTCGCTACGTTAGTGCATGTGAGTGTGCTCGGGTAATCTTTCCCTCCACACTGCGGCTCTCCGTGGAGGGGTTGCCATGGCAACAGTTTCTTTTTTTTCGTGTTGGCCTAGATGGGCAGGTAAATTAAGGGGTCAGGGGGGGTGAAAAAGACTGAGGAGACACCGGGGGGTCAGGGAGGCTTCGAAGGGACGCGTGATTGAATTCACCGGAGTGGACGAGCGGAGGGATGCGGGAGGGATGTGTGAACCTCAACAGCCCTTCAAAAAGTAACCTTTTATGTAACTTACTGATGCGTCATCAGAGATATTGGAAATCTGTTAAAGTTTCACATTTAACAGAGGTTTAGAAACTAATTCAATTTTGATTTACAGCCTGCAAGTGACAAAAAGACAGACAGCTATTGTATATGCACTCACCTCATATTATGTTATTTGACTCCAGATGTGAAAGAAAGGTGATTTTTTGTTTCTTCTCCTTCTCTTTTCCACTCTTGGTTGGCTTCAATTTGGTTACATTTCCGTTTAAAAATGAGAATTATGATAATGTATGTCCTGCCTTTTTCCTCAGAATTCTTTAGGGCCACAATTCTGAGAAAAAAAGGTCAGAATTCATGCTGTTTTATATATTTCTTTCTTTCTTTCGATTTTTTTTCCACATGTGGCTCTAAAACTCTTCTTTACATTTGTATGTACATGTTACTGTTAAAAAGAAAAAGGCCCCCGGAAATCTTCACATAATCAAATCTGGCCCTCTGGTTAAAAAACGTTTGGACACCCCTGCTCTGGCATATCTGGCATATCTTACATATATAGCCCCCTACTAATGGTCAGGTACATCTTTAACTAAATCTAGACACAGAAAAAACATGGAATCTCTATATTTCACATAAATGCTTTATTTACAAGGTAAGGCTAATGATGTTATTTTGTTACAATTCATTATTTAATTGAAACCAAGTTTGTTTTTTGTTTTTTTAAATGTAAATAAAATTATATAGGTTTAATAATTTGGTACCTAAGAAATCTCAAATGGCACAGATGGTGCCAAACTGTGTCAAAGTAGAGAACGTCTGGACACCTCCGCATCATCAGGCTTGTTGTTACACCACTTCCTTCCTTCCTTATAAAGCTCCCACTGCATATTTTTAAAGATGATATTTACTTACACTAAAATGCAAAAATCCTTCACTTATGCTGGGTTCCCTCTGCGTTTACTCTGTCACAGTGGCATCTACACTGATGCTCACACTTCTGGTGGAATCTCCCATGTGTGATACCGAGATAATTCACGTAGAGCTTATAATGCAACACAAGTGTCTTCCCTTTAAAAGCCTAATGTGTTAGAATTAGTGACACCTAATGGCGAGACTGAAGATTTTAACGGTGGCCTTTACAAACCAGAAAGGATGTTGTTCTTTGTCTGGGTTTTAAAACACTCGCTCTGGACGGTTTGTCTTCAGTAAAGAGAAACTCTTACCACAAGCACATATATAGTAAAGTGTCTTTTCTCAATTCTTTTTCATTTAAAGTCTTTACACACTCACACAAAGGGGTAGATCATTTCATTTCTACAAATTGACCCTCTTAAATGGGACATACTGACGTTGAAGTTGTCAGATTCTTACACACAAACTATGCTCAGCCTTTGTTTTGACTCCTGTCACCGCGGTCCCTGAAAACACGTCCCTACAGGACAACGCTGGCATTTCACAACACTCAGATAACTCTGCGTATGCTGGCATTTAATGCGGCCGCCGTGTAAAACAACAACAAACTGCGTTAAAGGTCGAGTAGGCAGCATTTTTCTTTGTGATTTTAGTCAATAATTCCATAATAACCTTTTCAACGTCATGTCAATCAAGCGACCCAAGAGAGAGAGAGAGAGAACCTGACCTCTGCACCTCCTCTGAGCTCTGTTTACACACGGAGGAGTGTCACACTCAAACGACCTGATGAGAATATAGTCTGTTCAGTCGTGTGGGGGCACTATGAGCCATCATGATATCACAATAAAGATCATTCATGATGATATCTTTACAGAATTTCAAAGTAAAAGTGCTCGTTTTGACGTGGAATGACGCGTACGCCGTCATTTAAACCTCTTTTCGAAATGAAGTGAACAATAATAATAATAATTATAAAGTGGACAACTGTAATTAAGACACCAAACTAGTTTATGTCATTTTGACACCTTCATAAACATTAGTCCTCCGTCTTTATTTTGGCCCCGTGTCCCTCAGACGGCCTGTGCTGGACCATGTGTCCCTCCTCCCTCGTCGTGACATATGGCGATGTCCAAGGCGAGCGTCTTCTTGAAGTCTCTCTGTTTGTGGGTAATTGCTGGCGATCCCTGTGATGTATGCGCCGCTACTGTACGCGTCTGCAACTGGAGCTGCCTCCTGATTCATTATTCAGCTCCTCTGGCCAGACGCAGCGAGAAAGCAGCTGCTCTCGCTGTCACCGGTCAACCAGGAATCTATGAATGTGTAATTACGCCCGTCGTCCCCGTCTTTCTGCTCTTCTCGCTGTATTTAGTCCTCATCGTCTCACTCGGCCTTTCATCCGTCCACCTGTCACAGCCTCTTATCCTCCTCGTCTTATGGGGACGTCGTTCTGTCCTTTCTCTCCTTTATTGCTGTCCGTCCACTCCTATTAAAGATATTATCCTCCTGTGTTTACAGAATTAAAACCAGTGCAAACTTTGTTTTGTTCCCGCTCACCTGTCTGTCCAACGTCTCTGTAATTACGTTTCACCTCCGTCTGTCTTCAGAGAGTGATCTGTCTTTTTGCTGAGCCGTGACTTGATGTTTTAATTACCTCACCACGGCCGAGGCGGTAATAGTTTTCAGCACTTTTCATTGAGGGAGAAGGACTAGTCTGTACTTAAAGGAAACTCACTTGTTCCAAACATATGACGAAACCCTTTAACCCAGAGGTGTCAAACTTACTTAGTCTTCAATTTAGTTCTCTGTTTTTGCCATTCGTAGATTTATTTAGCATCATTTATACGTCATTGTTGTTGAAATATGTGTCGTTCCATTTGAAATTCTGCGGAACATGATCATGAATATCTTTACTGATATCATGACACAATATTGTGTTATAATTTTAAGCTCATATTGTTTTTTCCCCCACTTTCTTGTCCTTTAAAAACCAGACTGGATGCTCGTGTTTTAACCCCTTAGCCTCAAAATGTCCGTCTGTGCTTTTGTCCATTTTTCCCAGAATAACTTTCAATATCTGGCAGTTATTTAAATTTTACTGCTTGTTAAAATAGTGTATTAACAATTTGAGATGAAGAAAGACAAAAAGTTTTATTTAAATAAAACAACAACACTGATTTTGTGTGTTAAATTTGAAATTTGAACAGTATAAATGAGCAAAAAAACCTCCGGCTTCCTGCAACAGCGTGAAGAGTGAAATTTACCGTAATAACCACGCGGTGGCTTTGACTTCCAACTTCTCAGCTTCTCGTGTAATTTCGGTCATGTGCTTGCGCTAACGTGTCGTCTGCGATGCGCTCGGTGTTATAGCGTCAAAGTTGCTTAAGAAATGTGACTATTGTGTTATTGGAACAAAAGTTATATGCTTTCTACACATTTGCATCAATTGTAAAATGTAATTATCTCCCCTTTTTTCCATATCCCGCTAAACAGGAAATTGGTTGGATGCTGTTTCCTGCAAATCCTTCCTCCAGAGATTAAACATCTCAGATTCTCAATGAGATTCCCGAGCATACATCATTACACACCTGTGGCATAAGATGTGTATGTGGAGCAAAGTGAGGGCGTGTGTAGCTCAAGGGCGGAGAGGCCTCGCTCGTCCCATCCTTAATTTATCGCGTTGTTTTATTTACCAGCGAGTGAATCCAGGTCACTCAAAGAAACAAGCGAAGCTCTGTTGACTGTGTTGCAGCTGCCCGTCCGCGCCTTCTTTGTCACAGAGCTCGTTCATTTTGCTCTTGTTATTTATTATTTCACAAGGATATTTATAGTTTCAAACTGTTTTCTTTTACAGAGAAACTCAATTTCTTGTTGTTTTTTTTTCTTTTAACTCTCTTCAATCCTGTTTCTGCTGCGGCCAAACGTGTCCTCACTCTCTCTCCTCCCTGGAAATCCTATTAGAAGATGTCTGTGGCGTGCATGATATACAGTCGCTGTGACAGCACACACACACACACACACACACACACGGTGTCTCATTAATTCAAGGCCTTAAACTGAGGATTGAATTACGGCAGGTGCAAGTGCACAATTTACTTTGACGAGATCCATTATTATAGACACATCCATGCTCTCTCTCTAGCCCAGGGGTGTCAAACATGCAGCCCGCCGGCCAGAACCGGCCCATCCAAGGGTCCAATCCGACCCGCAGTATGAATTTGTTAATAATTCACATTATGATTACATTATGATTGCTCATAATGTGAAAAAATATATTTGTCAAATGACTAAAATGTTTTGTGCCTCTGTAGATCCACTGTGATCTGTAAGTTATAGTGCACATGTATGATGAATGGTAAACATTTGCATAATTGGTGAAATGAGTAAAAAGATACTTCATTAAGTGTAAAACAAAGGGCAAAAATGTGGAGATCTTGTTGTTTATAGATTATTATGCTACTATTTTACTGGTCTGGCCCACTTGAGAACAAATTCTGTTGTATGTGACCCCTGAACTTAAATGAGTTTGACACCCCCTGCCCTATCCCCTTACCCTAACCTTAATCACCACAGCTAAGTCCCTAACCCTAACCCTTAAACCAGGTCTTAACCCCTTAAAAGCCCTTTAAAGAAGTGAGGACCAGCCAAAATGTCCACAAATACAAGAACACACTTGCATTCTATTACAGTAGTGATGGGGTTAAGTGTCTTGCTCAAGGACACACAGACTAGCAGAGGCAGGTATTGAACCCACAACCTTCCAGTTGAAAGACAACTCTTTTTTAAATACTTTTACTTCTCAAACTTAAGTACATTTCATATCAGAAAGTGACTTTTGATACTTCAGTATAGTAAATGTCATATACTTAAAGACTTTTACTGAAGTAATATCATAAACAAGTGACTTCAACTTATACCAAAGTCATTTTCTGGTAAGATATGTGTACTTTTACTCTAGTATCAAGTAATTTAGGTACTTTATACAAGACTAGAGTATCTGTGGATACCGATATCAGTCATTTTTAACAATGAAGCTGTTAACAACACATTTGTGCCGAGTCATTTAGAAGACATAATTCTCCAACTGTGTAACAAATATTCGGCTAAAATGCTATCAGTGACTTTTTTTAATTTGCATTTTACATTTACATATAGTTGTTTCTTTATTATATCGGATTTTACATGTCTTTATCCAGTGATTTTTGACCAGTAGCAGACAGAGTATCATATCGTCTCAGCCCTCATTTTAATATAACCTGTTTTCTGGATTTCCTTTTTTATTCCTCCCTCAGCTGCACAAGGAGAATGTGAAGCTTCACACAGAAAAGTGCTGCTGAAATACAACACACACACACACACACACACACTATGTGAGTGTATGATCCACTGCGTGTAATGACTGCACTGAGATGAAAGGCGGTGGCAATGTGGTGCAGGCCCTTTAAGAAAGAGGCGGCCCGGGGAGGGCCCCGCATCCATAAAACATGAGTTTATTCATTGGCCATGCTAAGACATGGTTAGGAGGAGCGCCTCCGCACTCCGGTGTGCGCTCTGATCCATCCGCACACACTCAGCAGCATCCCTCAGTCCGTCCTCTTCTAGCCGGACAAGCGGCTTTTACGCACAGGCTGCTGACACAGCTGCCCCGCCGCAAGCAAGCAAGCAAGCCGAGGCATGGAGCCGCAGAGAAGGAAGGGATAAAAAAAAAAAGAAAAAGTAATGCGAGAAAAGCAAGGACACACGCAGTGAGTGAGTGAGTGTGGAAGAAAGAAAGACGAGGTTTTGAAGGGGATAAAGAAGAAAACGAGAGAAAAGTGAAGAGGACACTGGAGCAGCCAGGCGGAGCATGGGCAATTCCTCCTTTCCAGGCATGTCCCCTCTCTCTCCGTCCATTCTGTAGTTGCAGGTATTTCTAACTTGAGTGCCTTTCTGTGACGCGCTGGAGGTGTTTACCTCCGCTCCCTCCTCTCCTCCTCCTCCTGTCTCTCCCCACCCCTCCCTCTCCTCACCTGCATGAAGATCAAATCAATATCACTTTATGTAGTTAAAGTGCGCCTGTGCATCTTATTGGTGTGCATAGTTCTCATGCAGCTTGTGAGTATATTATAAAACAAAGCTGGGACACTGACTTTAAGTTCATTTTCTTTACACACACACACACACACAAAGCTCCAGTTTGAGTTAAAGCCTTCTCCATAGTCGTATCTCCATCCTCTGTTGTGAAGTACATTAAGAAGTGGCTGTGATGTGCATCTGTGTGCAGACGCTGGCTGGACTGAGTGTCTGCTGCTGTTTTACCGCCTGTGCGGATGTTGGAGACTGTGGAGGATGATGATGATGATGATGATGATGTTGTTCCGCCTCTCTGAGGTTTAGCATCTGGGGCAGACTGAAAAGGAGCTGTTGATGGATTCACAGAGGGCCGGTTTACTGTGGAACAACGGGACATGGAGACAGTGTTGCAGGGACTGTAGAGTGGGGACCAGTGGATACTCGGTCATCGGAATCGGTCAGATATTGGTCAAAATCCCTGGACTGGATGTCAGTAAAAGATGGCTGTAAAATGGCTGGTTACGACTCCACCAGTGCAAATATTGGTCGTTTAAAAATATCGGTAAATATTGTGATATCGGTATCAAACCGTTATGATTATAGCGACAGATAGAGAATCTGCTGGATGTTCATGCAATCGTTTAAATAATGCACATTCCAACTGATTTCCATAGTAAACTAATTTACCTCGTGTTTTACCTCATGGGCAGGTTTATTTTACAAATACTGAAGTGAGATGAAAACATTAAGCTTAGGCATTATTATTATTATTATTATTATTATTGTTGTTGTTGTTGTCGCTGTTATTTTACATCTGCAGGTTCTGCCGCTCGTGTGCATTGAAATTCAAGTCGCAGAGGTTACAGCATCTGTTCCTCTCACAGGTAGATATCGCTGCTGTGAAGTCACAAAAGTCCTGTGAGCTCCAGCAGGTGTTTTATATATAGATAAGTCCCTGATTCAGCTCTTTACAGGAAAAAGGAACCTGTAGGCTCCATGGAGAGCAGTTGGCAACACATGGAAAAAAAATCAAAAGCCAATTATCCTAAGTGCCATCTGTATTCTTCACTCTGCAGGCGTACATGTTTTTTTATACATAATATAACCTTGTCTCTGGGTTCGGCACGCTGCTGTTTATTGCTGCTTATTGTGAAATAATATATATATATATATATATATATATATATATATATATATATATATATATATATATATATATATATAGCAAATTCACGGCACATTTCAAATGTTTGATGTATGACTCGAGTTGTGGCGTTGGTTTATTTTAAAACGGACTAAAGTGACCTTGAATGAGATGCATCACTGTGTTGCATCAGACAGTGCTGACAGATGGGAGCAGAAACTTTAAAGGACCAGTGTGTAACATTTACGAGGGGTTATTGGCAGAAATTGAACTTCATAAGTATGTTTGCATTCATGCGCCCTGCCTGGATTTATTTTGATTTCATGAAGCTGTAGAATTGTCCCAAACAAATGTTCACTGAGTGAGTGATTCTGCCCCTTTTCCCCCCCCGAGATCACTTTCACTATCAGTATCTGGCAGTTATTCAACCGTAACCCCAGTGATTGGATGGTCTTTCAGCGGAAGTCCTTCACATGAGTGTTGCAGGGGAATTCTGTGCCAAGCTCAGCTGACATAGGGTGAAAAGACGGGGTCACAACCTGGACAGGGTTAAAATAATATGTGTTTGGTGACATTTGATGTGTACTCTAGGCAAGGGTCTCGCTTTAGAGTGGCTGCATGTTTTTACAGCATTTTTAAATGGAAGCAAAGAGGAACGACAGTCTTTCTGGTATTATGCAAAGGCCATGTCGCTGCCTGATGGACTTTAGAAAGGAAACGTCCATGTGTTACAATCTGCAGAATCAGAAAACGTCATTGTCTGTCGTAACAGAAAATTGTCTTTAGCGTGGCTCGACACACAACATTACAACAGAAATCATGCAGCACAGACTCAGTGTTAAAGGTGTTAGACCAGGCGTGTCCAAAGTCCGGACAGAATGTTGGTCAAAGTCGTCCTTTGAAACCAGAGTCCTAGGTTATTTGACTCTAGATTTAGATTTGGTTACATTGCCATTTAAAATAACATTTATGTTTAAAAAGGTCTGAAGTTAATCTTCACATGATCAAAATTGATTTAAAAAAGTCTATAGCTCTGATAAGGAATGAGATGTTGTAGGCGTGTGTCTAATTTGCAACTTGTTTTTGTTCCCTGGAATAATCCAAATCAGAGATTAAAAGAGTTTTATATTGAAAAGTCCAACATTTGATGAGGGAAAAATCAAACACATTTACATTTGTCTTTCCACTGTCCTTGTTTAGATACATAAACATAGATTTTTCCTTTTTAACTCAGATTCTGGGTTAGATGAGTCTGGGGATCCTGGGACGCCAGTGATGTTGTTAGAGGATCATCTGGAGTTTATCTTGAATAAAACAGCTACTGCTGTTTGGTAATGACAACACACCAGAGGCTGCACCGCCTGTAGGCTGGGCTGAGTACAAAATAGAGGTCATCACTGTCTATTGATTTACATGCTATCCTCCTCATTTCATCCTTCCACACACTCAACTCTGCACAAATCTGCATCAAGGGAGGCTTGAGTACCTTCAAAATGGAGCATATAGTTCAATATGAGGCCTGTCACACGGTCTCTTTATGAAATCAGTGAGAAGATTAAACCTGAACACAGATTTTGTAACAGGGAGCGCAGTCGTCCTTGAACGCCTCAAACTTTCCTCTTTGTGCTGCGTGACTGTGTGAGTCGTGTCACCCCGGTGACATGTCAGCGCCCCAGGAGGATTTGAGCAGGGCTGGCTGCCTGGCTGGCTGGGTGGATGGATGATGGTGGTGGGTAGCAGATCAATCTTGTTGGAATCACAAGAGAGCGGGGAGCAAAAGAGACGGAGCCGAGGATCTGTCAGGGAGCAGAGGAGCAACAGCCAAACAGCAGATTTCCCATGTCAGCCTGATCAAACTTCTCGACATGTAAAAAGGAGATGGGAGAGCGAAAGAGATGAAGGGCAGCGAGAAGGAAGCTGAAGAGCATGCCAAGTTCCCGACATCAGAGAGAGATTGATGCGTTTGCCACAAAGCCACCAGGTGATGTTAAGCTGAATGTTGCATTGAGTCGCAAGCGCCCCCTGTTCCCCCCCTCACATTTACAGATGCTATCACGGTTTCACCCGCGACGTCGCCTCCTTGAACTTCCTTTATGAGTCAATACGACATTTCCTCGGAAATTGGTTTCAGGCACTCAAAGTCAGCCTTTTTTTCTTTTTTTTTTGTAACGCCGCAGGCTTCGAGGAACTGGCAGCGACGTCTTCAGAGAGTGATGAATGACTTGGTTTTATTAAAACATTAAATCTCTTGCACTTATCTCGAATCAAGACACATGTAGTCAACCTGCCTGACACTTTAAAGGCCTGCGCTTTGTCTCGAGCCGCAACAGCTGTCAATCAGCAGAACGTTGTTTTTTGTCACTGACGTCCAGAATTACATCTAAGTCTGCAACCGTAAGCAGATGTTGTCATTTTCACTCTTGAAAACAAAGAAGTTTTTTGGGTTTTTTTCTCAGGGATTTAATCACGTTATGAAGCGGTGCCTGCATGCATGCACAGGGCTGCAGTCTGCTGAAGAACACTGGAGTCTTCCATGGCAACAGCACTTGTGTATCGCTTTCGGCTAATCAAATTTGATTTGTGTGTGTGTGTGTGTGTGTGTGGACTTGTATTTGTTATCTCTAGAACCTTTTCTGACCTTGTCAGGACCAGTCGTGCTCATAGAGACCAAAATCTGTTAAAGTCAAAGGGCTGAGATTTGAATTATAAGATAAGGGGGAGTCTGTTCAAATGCGGTGTCCTCAGAGGAATAGCGGCACAAACCTGTGTGCGACTTTGGGAAATCATTAACGTCACTGTGTCATACGTTTGTGTTCTGCTGTCTGCTTTATTACTTGTCTTTGTTCAGTGTCATTATCCATAATTAAATAACATACAGAAGCTTTTTCTTCCCGTTATCTGAGAATCTAGAGCTCTCAAAGAGAATTTCAGTAATGAAGAGTGATTAAAACTCTTATGTTTGTGTTCAGTTTAGCTCACTTACCTTAAGTTAACTGACGTTAGATTACACCTGAACTCTGACACAAAGCCCCTTTTTTAACATGTTGTTTTTACTGAAGAGATACATGTGTTGAGTTCATCCCACGCGAGAAAATACTGACTCATACCTGCAGCGGCACATGACCAAGACAAGGACAGTGCAGGCGACTTCCCTGCTGTATTTCTTCTACCATTTCCGCTCAGTCAGGACGATGTGACGCGACGTGAATGTAGAGTGACACGTCAAGTTATAATATTACAAAAATGATATGTCATTTGTAACATGTTATATTACTTTTAACACAAAAAATAATACCTACATTATCCCAACACTCAACGATGTGTCAAAATGAGCAAATCATCATATTTAAATGTTGGAACAAGAGAAAAAGACATAAAAATTCATCAAATTATTTGGCAGGTACATTTTTGTTGCCAAACCGTCATTATATCTGTGAACCGACTCTTAAGGATCTACTCAATTTACAGAAAATAGCACCATCACCATGCTATACTATAGTCGGTGTTGTAGTTGACGTACAAATACTTCTTTACTGTACAAAGATCATGTATCTCTACTGTACTTTATTTATATTTCTAGCAACTTTTACTCCACCACATTTCCTCTAACTATCTTTGTTACTCGTTACTACCAAATAAAATCAGAAGAAGAAGAGCTGGTAATGGTGTGTATTTATATAAAGCTTTTCCTTAATGATCTTTTCATAGCCATGCACATGCTGCAACATGGGGTTAAGTGTCTTTGCTCAAGGACACACATAGACTAGCAGAGCCAGGAATTGAACCCTTTGCCTACCAGTTGGAAGACAACTCGCCCTACCACTGATCCACCATGGCTCAATCCTAACTCCTAATACTTGTACTTCTAAAACTTAAATACATTTTATATAAGAAAATTACTTTTGATACTTAAGTACAGACTTCAACTTCTACCAAAGTCATTTTCTGGTAAGATACTTTTACTCAAGTATGCCTTAAGCCTTTAAGGTACTTTATACAAGACTGACTATAGTATAGTGTAGTGTAATGTAGCCTAGCCTAGCCTAGCCTAGTGTAGTCTAGTCTTGTCAGCTATATTTCATGTGAAGTAAAAAAAAAAAAGGGACACTAAACAAACATTCAAACATTTAACACACTTTTACTTTTTCTTGACATCATTAATACCATCTCGGCCTTGTTTCTCTATAATCTTTCAGTAGTTACGTGCTTCTCACTTCTCTGGCTGTAATGTTTTGTCGGCGTGTCTCGGTGGACTGAGTTGGCCGCGCGGAGCTGGCTCACAGTGCCAAGTCTCATGAAGTATAGATGCTGCCGCTGTTTGAAGAGGCTGTTGTGGCTCCTGTGACTGTGGCTGAGGTGCAGCTGAGAGCAGCATGTGTGGAGCTGGCAGAGATTCAGAGGTGTAGCTCTGCTCAGCCTCCATCCCCCTGCAGTGTGTTTTCAAATGCTGCTCAGATGGGACGGGGATCACATTAAAGCGCGTTTCTCCGTTTGTAAAACAAACTGTATTGTCATGGAGGGCGCACAGATTTATTTTTTTTTATCCAGCAAAACATGCATAATTAATCAACTCTGGCTTTTCCACTTTGAGATACAGCAGTAAAAGATGGATGAGTCAGCGCTGCGGAGAGTTTTTAACTCACTTGGCTCCTCCTGCTCTGGTTCGGCTGACCCTGGATCACTTTGGCACCGTCTGCACAAGTCACCTGATTTATTCATCGAAGCCTGTGAAACAGGTGAGAAAGTTGTTTGAGTAGTAAGTCATATTTAGTGAGTGTATTCACTTTCATTATAGAGATGCACCTCCGTCTTTGCCAGCTGTGTCCGATTTTGAAGTTGTGTTGTTGTTTCGGACGTGGGAAGAGTAACCTTTTTAGCTCATTCACTGCGCTAACATCTGGCCTTTAAATGAGTGGAGTAATGTCTGCTCTTATGAAGCGTAAAAGTCAAGGTTATGCTATTATATGAAGGTTATACTGTAGGTGGTTTCTTTTTGTTACTATACCAGGTATATGCTGTATGCGAGTGAGCTGTAATCTGGACATTTGGAAGGAACTGAAGTACATGTTTGACCCTTAACGCCTACTGGTGCATCCTTGGTAAATTGCAGTGGGAATAATACACAACTCCTTATATGGACATCCTGGGGGGGGGGGTGTTTATAGGTCACATATTCAGGCTTTACAAAATGCGTTTTTTTGTGTGCTGTTGAGTCAAAGTTATAAGTTTCATTTTTTATATATCCCATATCTTTTTTTATAAAACCGGGAGTAGCGATAATTGTGCAGAAGTCTTTTATTTTTGTTCATAAAAATGAATCAAGTGAATTTTGAACTGTCATGTATTTCCAAAGTTCACAAATTCATTCCAATTTTAAAACATTTGAGTACTTTTTGCTCAGGTGTGTTTATATATTTTTTCAGATTGCCTATAGGTCATGCTGAAAAAAAAAAGGATATAAGACGCTCTATATTGGACATTCTTACGTTTTAACATAGTAATGCTTTGTGTTCTAAGGGTTAATGCAAATAAAGAAATAGGAATTTCTATGGCTACAACCGTCCACTTTTATTTTGAAGGATCCGGGAAATTCATTGTTTAGGTTTATGAGCACGTTAAGGTAGAATGTGTGTGTGTATGTTTATTTTTAAAAAAAGAAGAAAACATCATCATTCTCGGCTTCAGAGCAGATCTTAAATACAACAACTTACAGAATGTACAAAAATGATGGAGATGTGCAAAATTAGAAACGTGAAGAGAGGAAAAAAAGAAAGGAAGAGAGAAGGATCCAATGAAAAGTAGAAAGATGATGTCAGGGAAAGACATATTTGAAATGAAGTGGATCTTGTACAGCGTAGCAGAGGATATTGTTTTAAAGTGCAGCAGTGCACGAATCACGTGTTAAATATAGACCACAGGAAGTGTGAAAACATGATTTCAGACGGGCCGTCCAAATGTAGTTTCTTCTATTTTATCATATAAATGAAGACATATCAGCAATAATAATCCGTCTCCCTGCAGTCTGCGTGTTAGAAATGGTTATTGAACAAAGCCACATTGGTGACGTAATGACACTTATACTGTCGGACAGATCTCTGTAATTAGGTTTCTTTATCCTCCCAGTGTGAGGTCAAATGATGCGTGAATTTACTCACAAAAACAAATTGGACTATAAAATTTTTTTTAAAACGCAGGAAAGGCAAACATAAAAAAACAGTGAAGCAGTCGTTTATGATGGTGTCATTAGTATTTTAGTATTCCAGCCTCCAGAAGCTGTACACAAAGCAGAAGAAAAATGGAGAGGAATAAAGCAGAGAGGCGACACAGGCTACTTTTCTGTAATAACTTAATTTAATTACAAAACAGTACATCTTTTTTGTTTTCTTTTCCTCTCAGTCTGCAGCCTGGCAACATTTATTTTTCTCCCATTGACAGTTTCTGAACATAAAGTGTTGTTAACGACCTCGGGTCAGATAATGTGGGTGCTCCGTGTCTCATTCTAACTCCTCTGTCTGTGCCAGTGAAAGGCTAAATACCAGACGACTAACCTTTTACTGTTCTCTCCCCCCCAGCTTTTATTACTGTTTGTTGCAGTTTTTACAGTTTACAATGGTCAACACAGAGACACAAACAGAGCCATTAACACTGGCCAGTATACTGTGGATTCCTGCAGTGGTGAGGTGGATTAAAGGGTGGGTGAGTAAGAAAGACGAGCAATTTGAGGTTCAGTGTGTTAGAGGCTGGAGGGAACAGGCATCGAACCAAAGACGTATCATTAGTGATGGACCTGTTTTACCCTGTGATCCACAGCCACACACAGATTTAGCCTGTTACCATGACAAAGGTGAAAGTGCTAATCCTACATGGTGTGCACAGACAAAAGGCTGCTCAAGTCATTGCATATAGATTTAAAGTGTATAAAAGAGCTCATTTTCGAATGTGGATCTATAGAAGTGTCAGAACTATTAAAAAATACCTTTTGATTTGTTGATTTGTCATAAAAAACAACATAAAACTGTTTAAAGTCAGAAGATGAATCACTACTCAAGATATCATCCATGCGACAACGTTTTCTTGGAACACTCATAGCAATGTCACGGCAATTTTCTGCAGTTTTCTGTGGCTCCTGCAAGTGTTCATATTTCATGATACCAGCAGACTGCCCTACAACTTAGTCCTACCCCTCAATTCTTGTTGAAGTAGAAGGTTAAGGTGAAGTGTAACGGCTTCAAACTGAAGTTTTTCCAGGCGCCATTGGCTGCGGTGTAATCTTACCGACATATCTCCCTAAAAAGTGTTTGTTTTTGCCAATAAATGTCTCGGATGGTTATTGTAAGAGTCTGGTAACATTACCAAGGACGTAGGTTTGGTTACGACTGGTGAGGACGCTGCGTCGTCAGAACAGCACGTCTCTCTCGTCTCCTCCGTGACTCGCGACGATGTTTCTGCTCGGCTGTGATGCATTCACTGACGCTCGTAAAATCTGTTCACTCACTCTCGCTCTCCTCTCACCTCTCACAGGTACTCGTTGCCCTCCCTCTAATATTGGTAGGGACAATCTGGCTTTCTCAATCTCAGATTATGAAACTTTTTTGTAAGTACTATTCATGTACACACCCACATTTATAAACATGGGGCCCAAGTAGAAAAATACGAGAATTCCCCGGGTGTTTTCTTATATCTGTAAAAACGCGCAGATCTGCAGACTAATGACTTAAAGAACTGTTTCACCCATTTTATTCCCATTTAGTCAAGTGAAGAATTAACTGAAGATCCTTGTGATGCATTTGTTTCATTCACATTTGCTGAAATTTGACTAGTTTTTAAATGTATTATCTTTTCGTAGATCTGCAGAGCAGAGCAGGGCTTTTATTTTCTTTGAAGGACGTGACTTTGACTTTCTGGCTGAAAAAGCTGCTACCTCCTCGACTTTGATGCTTATTCATTTTGCACAATAAAGATGTTTTATATCCACATCTGCTGCGAAATAATGTATGAAAAAGATCTTGTTAATTTCACTACAGAAGAGACTAAATGACGTCTGCAGTTCCCAGCACTCCCGATATATCGGATATTGGCGAAAACTCCAATATCTCTAGTAGCTATGCTAATCACAACAAACATACCATTAACAGGTTCAATAGATGATATATTCTTCAGGATTTCTAGTGCAGTGGGAGATACATTTAGCATCTTAATTTGACAACGTTCCCTGAATCCCTGATTAAATCACAGATTTTCATCTCCTGACTTTTAACCTCCTCTTCCCTAACAGTCGTATCATTTCGTCGTGGATAAGGATTTGCTGTTTCTGTGACATTCTGTGACATTTCCAGTAAAGAACAGCCGGTCAGGTGACATTACTGTCACAGGTAAAAAAAAAAAAGAAAGAAAGAAAGAAAGAAAGAGCGTGTCTGTGACCAAACTGTGGGAGGAAGAAGTCTGCGTCTGTGTTTCATCCGTGCTTTATGTCATTGTTTGTACTGTCATGGTCTCGCTAAATCCATCATGTCTGCAGATTTATTAGCGTGTAAGATTGGATTGTGCTACAGGGCACATTAGAGTCACACACTGTTTCACATATTACCCTTTTTTTATGTTCCGTGTTTTGGAGGCGGTGCCACAACGGCAGAGACTCCACTTCATATCAAGTCCTATTTGCCTATATTACAAGATTTGATTGAATCGAGAGAGAATCAAGTTTGCAACTCGATTCGTACGCGAATCGTTTTCAGACATGAAAGTGACTTTAGATTTGTGACCCAGAACCAATACATTTTTATGACAGAACAGCCCGGAGCCGAAAGAAATATATGATCATTTTTCCTCACACGTTTTGGGAGCAGTCCAGAATGTGCGGAGCCCTGGCAGATGTCAAGGAGAATAATAATATCTGCAGACTGAGCACAACTTAACCTCAAAGGTGTTGTAAAATGAAAAAAAAAATACATGTTCCCAGTTTTAATAGTGTGCTCATGTTATTTATTCAAACATCATTTAGTATTTGGCTTCTGATGATGGACTATCTCATTCAAATGGTCCACTGTGTAAGGATGAGCGATATTTTATGACAAGACTGCAGATTACATTACAAAAAGGCTTATTCTACAGCTATTCTACACTTACTTGTGCGCAGTCTAGTCGATTTCTGCCAATAAACACACCTAATTGTTATACACTGGACCTTAAAACTCCACAGGCATACATGCAGGTGTGCGATGCACATTCAGTGCTACTGCCGACTGTAAACAGCAGTCGATATCCATGAGAACTCTGTCCATAGCTGTGTGTTTTCACTGGACACACGAGGATACGAAGAATCCAATAGCTCTCACAAATATTGCTCTGGCTCTAACGTTTGGCCGTCTCGTAAAACAGTTTCTTTGTCTTTGTTTGACTAGCGCTGGTGTGGTCTGATGAAGACTGTGGTGCTCCTGTAACTTATACTCCCTCTGCCTCAACCTCGCGCTGCAGTTCAGTTACGCATCACCGCATCAAGGTGAGACGTTTCCCTCTGAGATTTAGGGAAATACTTTGGATCGATGTGAACCTGCTTGCATCTGTATCCAATCAAACGCAGAGGTGTCCACGTTTGTGCTGCTACACCAACATTTTGTAAATTTTCAGGCAAAAAAAGCTCCCTCAGTTTGTAGCTCTCTGCCATTTCTTGTAACTTCATTTTTTGTAACTCTTAGAAGAAGAAGGTTGGTGACCCCTGCTTTAGATTTCCAGCTGCTGCTGTTGTTGATCGTTAATAGCCGGGAAAAAAAGTCAATGTCATTGCGTTGGATGTGATGATTGGTCACGTACCACTGTGTAGTCAGGTTTGTTTATGTCTCAAGTGACCATCTTAACTGACCAACAGGTCATGTAGTCTTACCTCGTAAATTTAACTTATTACACTTGCCAGGGCCCGAGCACTCACACAGTGTTGTGAGGACCTACTGGGATTCCTTCAATTTACTGCTTTTCCTCCAAATGAATCGCACTAAACATCGGTGAAATGGACGAAAATTGGCACACAAATCAGAACTGGTGAAAAATGTTGTATAAAATAAGGGGTATATGTAAAAAATGGTGCAAAATGCCTCAACAGTGCCCCCAAAGGTGAAGCCCGGTAGGACAAAGCTGAAACTAAAATGTACCAAATTTCACGAAACTTGGTGGAAACATGTCACAGACCAAGACGGACAAACAAGTCCACTGGCACCATGGCCTCAGCTCAACAGGAATTCAGCCATTTTGAATTTGGCGTTTGCACGGCTCATAAATAAACAACCTCGTCTGAGCACGTCAATCGCGCCAACATAAAAAAAAGATGGAACGATATCAAAAGGTCTTGCAGAATCAAAAGGGCGTGGCCACATCAACCATCAGAATTTTGACAAATCTTGACCATTCGCAACAAAACAGGAAGTGCCCTGGAACTTCATCATACATTGACCGATCGGCTCGAAACTTTACATGTGAGACAAGAGACTCGACCATTGGGCTCATTGATGTCATTAAATAACCTTTTTTCTTTGACGTTTAATTCAGACATCCTCCTCCTGACTGTGTGTGTTTTCTGGGCCAAACATGCGTGAGCACGTGCCACACGGCGGATCCAATCTCCTGCTGCTCTTTGTTATCTCGCAGGCTGGCGTGACAGCTCCGACACGTGTCCTCTTGAAAGCAAACATAGCAAACGTCATGCTGACGGCTAAATTGCAGTGAGCAACATTTCCATCAAGCTGCTCATTTGCTGATTATACAGAATGGTCCTCGTGAAACCTGCGATCAGACACTGAAATGAAAAGCCTCTCCTCACTGGAATAATGGGGTCTCATGAAATGAGGAGAAAGCGGGCTGAGAGACGAGGAGCTGGAAATTATTTCATTATTGTTAGAGGGCCGCATGACGAATGCCTTTCATGTAAGGTTAGTGAAGAGGCAGTGTCTCTTGGGAGAATTCTGACCATTGCCTTTTTACGGATTCTTATTTTCACATGTATTCAGACCCAAAACAGACGTTACATCTCCCAGTCTTATTAGTTGAGTCAACCTCGTCAACAAATATCACACAGTAATCATCGGGTACTCGAGTACCCGAACCACATCGCAATGGCTAAAACTGTCCAAAATAATCGCTATCAGCCCTAATTCAGACCACAAAGTGTCATTGAATGAAATCTTTTAATAAAGATCTGTAAATTCCGTCCACGGCGTGACTTTGTGGAGTCAGTGAGCTCGCCCCACATTAGCGACGTCCTTGCGCGCTCGTTTCCATCATTTTTTAAAGTGCGTGACAGCGGCGCAACGTCGCAGCATATGTGATGTCAGAGGGAGTATGTGAGTCTCGGGAGGCGCTGCCTGTTCCAGGTGACGGCTTTCATAGCGCGCGGGACTGTAAGCACTTGTTCTCTCCAGGATTTATTGGACGTTCCAAATTGATTTTCAAGGTTGTTGTGGCTTCCGAGTTGTTCCTCCGGTGCCGGTCTGTGAGGTCACATGATAATCACTGGATTAAACGGCTGTAAAACTAACGCCTGAGTGTTTGATCTATTAGGTCAAATACAAATGAGGAAGTCCTGATTATCTCTCTCTCTCTCTGTACATCAGTTACATATCACCCTGTGCTTTTGATTATAATATAATTAGTATAATTATGAATTCACATTTTCTCTGTTTTCTGACATTGTGTGCTGACACCGTGGGGAACTAGAAGATTAAGGAAAGATTGAGAGTTGCAACTCTGGCTCTGTGGAAACATAAATCAGAAATATGTGGAACACATCCACACTCTGAGATGAATGTTTGATTTTTTGAACACAGACACTGTGTGCAGACCAGGGAAATGCAGTTTAATCAGTTTTTTTTTTCTCGTCCCTATCTTGCTCACCTGGCTCTGCGTATACATGCATCAACACAATTGCACGCGCGCACACATGTACACACAGATTGTAAAATCGTCTCCTTTTCCTCGGCAGCCTTGGAGAATGATTTCATTGGGATGACAAGTGTGCCTCTCCCTCCATATTTCTGCCACCCGGCCCGCAAGCCTGAATCCAAAGGCAGCCTGCAATAATATTGTAGCCCTTGTTTTTTCCTCTTCTTCTTTTTCGCCTCTCCCCTTCGTCTATCTCCATCTGCCCAATCTGATTTGAACTGTGCTGAAAGTAGCATTTTCTCCCTATCACAACATCTGCAGTGGTTACTTTCTTTCCCCGCTCTCTTCTCTCTCCATCCCTCCTCATTTTTCTTTGTCCACTAAGCAGAAAATGGGCCCAGGCACCATTGCGTGCCATTATCTGTTTGAGCTATGTGTCGTGATAATTGACTAGTGGCTGTAAATGTGATGGTGATCTGTGCGACGCTAATACATTCTCCCAATTTGATGCGCTCATAATCCGCCGGGCTCATGTTTCTACCCTCCAGCCATCACAGGGAGGCAAGGTTTGACGTGCTGTAGAATCATGGTAACACACAGCGAGGCCTATAGCACCGTACGTGGGTGGAGACACGTATAGAAACATGCTTGGTTTAAATTTAGGAATCGGCAGCAGGAGAGGAGACACTGGCCGTGATTTATTTATTTTTTTTTGATGTGTAGTTCAGCTGGAGAAAATAAAACCCGTTTTAACATCACGAACAATTGGATCTGTATGCTGCTGCTGATTGCTCTCACAGCAGTAAAACGCGGAGAACGTGAGTGACATGAGAAGACGGCGTATTAAAGCCACACCCATAGCACAAGTAGTGTGGTGAGATGTGCAAGGACTAAAAATGAACACAGAAAATGAACAGGAGCTAATGATTTAATGTTAGAACTAAATTGTAGTTTTAGATGAAAACAAGACACTTCTGAAGAGTCCAAAATGTTGTGTGGTTGTTGCTGTTGTTGCTGTTTTGTTCAGCTGGTTATTGTCGGTATTGTTGTTATAACTTAAACCACAGGAGGAGCACGATAAACCTCTCCTGTGCAGCAGAGCATTTTTTATGACAACAAAAGGCATCCAGTCAATCATGCTACATGGGTCAAAACAAGAATCTGTGGATATTCATCTGGTATATACGGAGCCCCAGACATGACGTGGGCCCCAAATTACTAATTAGCTCCCACGAAATAGGTAAAACGTGGTCACAAAATACTAATTCGTGGTCATGAAATACTAATTAGGTCCCACAAAATACTAAAATGTTGCCATAAAATATGTTAAAAGTGGTCACAAAATACTAATTCGTGGTCATGAAATACTAATTATTTCCCACAAAATAGGTAAAGTGTGTGCACAAAATACTAATTTGTGGTAACAAAGTATTAATTAGTTCCCACGAAATGAATAATATTAATAACATTGGAGAGCTGCACAAGTAGAGTAAGTGAAGAGGGCTGAAGCTTCGGGATGGACAGAGATCGTGTGATTGAGTTTTATTTTAGGTTGGGAATGAGTTACAAAGATGGTCTCAAAAGCCGGGGTTTAGTGCGTTGGTTTTCTCCGGGTTCTCCAGTTTTCTCCCTCAATATGGGGATCAGGTAAATTGAACACTCTAAACATTGACTGGTGTGATTGTGAGAGTGGCTGGTTGTTTGTCTCTATATATGGTCCTATGATGGACTGGGAACTGTCCAGGCTGTGACCCCCTATTGCTCTGTCAGCTGAGATTGGCAGAGCACCACTCCACAACCCTCATGTGGAGGATAAAGCGGTAGAAGATGGATGAATGGACATTATACCTATTTCGTGGCCACGAATCAGAGTTTTATTTTTCTCCATGTCATGCCTGGGGCTGGTGTAAAGTAGGGTCCGGACATTTTTGCAGTGCACACATGAAGAACGTGAGATGGAGATGGCTTTTGGTCAGACACATTCACAGCAGCAGGAAGATTTCGCTTCCTGACTGTAAATGATCCCGTTGTATTCTCACGTGGGCTCATTAGAACATAGAGGATGGAAGGTTTCTGGAGTAATTACCTACATTTGCAGACATTACCGCTCTAACATGCAGCCCCTCCAGATAATCTCCTCCATGTCGCTTGGATTTCAGCGTGTGTCTGAAAGCAACTAAACAGAGACGGGCATTTTTCCTCAATTGTCAGGCGTTTGACAAACTGCGGGATCGATCGGGGAAAACGGCTGTCAGATGTAATCGATAACGAAAAATAATATGTGCCTTCATAATGTCTCTCTCCAGAAAAAAAAACGACACTGATTTTGTGGTCAGTCTTCAGATCGTTCCAAAGTTGGTTGAAGTGGGATAAAGGTTGGCATGCTGTGCAGACCAGTACTTAGTTAAGTTGGAGCTGAATTTGTGGATCCTGGAGGGACTTTATACGCTGAAATATGAGTTTATGTTGCAGGTTTTGCTTCATTTGACCTAAGGTATGTGAACAGGAGTTACCAAATAGGGTCATAAAGTGTAGCTAAAGAGGTAAATACCCAACTGGTGTATGGTTACCATCAAAGCAAAGTAGCGGCATGTTTCCACCAAGTGGAACGGTTTGGTTTGGTCGTGTGTGGTACCAATTTTTTTTTGCATTTCCATTAGGAATAGTACCAAAATAACTGACTTTAACCGTTCCATTTTTCAGCACACTTCCCTTGGGGTACCAGAGTTAATGGTCCAGTATGGTACGGGTGGAGCTAGACCCACGTGACAGAAAAGCGTCACTCCTGTGATTCTATATAACACCTGCAGTCTATTCTCATACAAAGTTTGACATCTTGTTGAAACAGCCACAAACCGAGCAGAAACAAACGAGCTGCTGGATGTTCTCCAACCAAATGTTTGTTGCTGATAATTCTCTGTAATTTCTGGTTTATTGGATCATCGTTGCTGCTCCATTGGCCTTTACACTTACCCTTAATTTGGTATGTAAAGCAGCCCCAGTCACTGGTGTTAAGTGGAACAATGTTGAACCTTTTTGGACATGAGGAAAGTGAAAAGCAGCAGCCTGAATACATAATCAGGTGCCGCCACATTATGGAATCAGTGTCAGAAATATCGCATTTATCAGATAAAACGGGCAGTCGAGTTCTCCGTGAGAACATTTGGCCGCAGCCGCATTTTTTAAATACACTGCCAGACATTTCCAGATGGGACACGGGGTAGTCTGAGTCACAAGGCAACATTTGCCCAGTGCATCATGGAAAGCGTCGCCAGAATTGAGATACACAAAACTTGAATAATGAAACCACCAAAGAAATTAGCACGCGGCGACACTGAGGTGTTATTACATCCTGGCCGCTCACATAAACAACAAATATGCGCGTCTAAGTAGCGGAGCTGGGAGCGACGGTCTAATCACTCACAGGAGTCGCTGGAACACAAATGAGCGCGGACGTGGTGCTGCTGTAAAGACCTCAGTGCAGAAAAGGAAGAGAGAGGGGGTGGAAGGGGGGGGGCTTGATAGAGTTGTAGCAGTCATTAAGGGCAAGCCGGCTCTCTGCATTTCTGGCTTATCTCCTGCAAGGTGGAGGCAAGGGGAGGGTAATTCTGCTCGGGGCTCATGTGCAGAGCCAAGATACAGAGGGAAGTGGAGGGAGACAGGGGAGAGATAGAGCTGGTTCATTTGCAGCTCGTCCCTGTAGACTGTGGAAGGGATTATACTCTCAGAGAGAGAGAGAGAGAGAGAGAGAGAGAAGAGAGCTCAGACTTGTGAGAACCCTGCCTCCAATCTTCTATACTGCACTGTGCACTCACACTCTCCCCATCTCCTCAACCGCACTCACTCCTTCCTTCCTTTCTCCTCCCTCCCTCGCACACCACACTCACACACACACACACACACATACACACACATCAGTGCCATGTAGAGTCTCGGGCCAGAGGGTGACACCTACCTGCACAGGACCATAAGCCAGGTACGATTCATTCATTCATCCATTCATTCATTCATTCATTCATTCATTCATTCCACACTGCCACACTACAGTATGCACCCAGAGGTTTTTTGGGGCTGCTGCTGTAGCGATCCAGCCACTCTCTGCAGAGGACTCTCTTAGTCTGCATGCACCAAGATTATCCGGCTTCTTTGCATCGCCCCAAGAGAACCAAAAAAAAAAAAAAATGAAAGCAGAGGGGAGAGAGGGGACGGAGGAGGAGGAGGATGAGGAGGTGGTAGTGGAGGGACTGGGAGGGTGTGAGAAAGCAGAGAAGCCGAAACTGAGTATCTGCGTTTTGCAGGTAGAGAGCGAGGAAAGTATGCGTCAAGTTGCCAAGCTCACCTGAGCTAACCTTCACGTGGAGGAAACCGCTCGAACTTGGAGAGACACATTCAGTCGTAGCTCTCCGTTGTTGAAGCTGCCGCGACACACGCCATAAACTTCCCACTGATTCTCTACATGAAAGATTCATAGCCTTCAGAGCAGCTGGCTCACTTGCAGTGTAATTTGATTTAATACAATCTACAATTTATTAAAGATGCCGTTTGTGATGTCAACTTTTGACTAACTTTTGTTCACTTTCCACCTTCCAATATCACGACAGCCTAACCTCATGAGCACATGACACAACTCCTTTATGATGTGGCATGACACAGAGAGACGAACACTCCATATCAGTGATAGCTGTCAGATTACAGAGCTTTTTGCCTCCATATTCTCACAAGTTTTCAGCGACAGCAGCTTTAAGTTGACGTGCTATTGAATGTGACATTTCACTGCAACCCTTTTGTCAAATTGTAGATTTGAGTGTAGATTACGGTGATTTGCCGACACTCTTGAAGGAACAGTGACCTTTGATGAGTGGGAACTTTCCCCACACAGCAGTCTATCGACAGCTCACCTAGACGTGGCTGTGGGACTCGTCAAAAACTGCTCGCTGACAGCAGCGGAGATGAGAAGAGAAATCATTCTACATTTAAAACGGTCACATGTTTGTCGGCGCATCTCAAGTTCATGCCGCCGCGCATGTTGGCGAACGTGATCAACGTCGTACTGCCGCGACGCGCAGTCACGGCGGCGCACAGATGCGAGTCCTTGAACGTTACATTACCGCCGCTCGTGAAATCTCACCCCTCCGCCCCCTCCACCCCCCACATGTCTCTCAGTCCCGTCTCCCGAGGGCCACATGAATAATAATCACACATTATGAACGGGCTCTGGGGGACACTGCTGCAGTTGGTTGAAGTGCAAATGGTGGTTGCAACGTGATTATTAATTCTTTTGAAATGAATTGGTCTTTGCCAGAGAGTTGGCACGTTGCGTGCGGTCAAAGCTGACGGTGTCTGCTCTCTGGTGGTAACATGTGTTCAGTGTCCTCTAAGGCTTAGGATGGAGTTCCTGAAGGTTTTTTTTTTTTTTTTGAAGTGTGTGTGTGTGTGTGTGTGTGTGTGTGTGTGTGTGTGTGTGTGTGTGCCACCAAACCTCAGGGGAGCCACACCACTGACTCACAATCAATTTCAAGCTTTTTGAAATGGCTGAATCTGGGGCGTCACTTATTCACCTTGATGCCGGCTTGATATCAGTTTGTCAAGGCTGCAGGGGCATTTCTCTTTTAGGAAAGACGCCGCCCTGGAGGCGTTCGCAGGACGTAAAGAAGGCAAAGCGGCTTCAAAATGAGGCTTTCATTTGTGTCGCTTGTGTCGTTTTCCCTTCTAATTTCTTTGATGTCAGTAAAGAGTCTGAGCTGTAACGTCTTTAAGGATCAGAAAGACTCCTTCATTCCGACGCAGCCTGCGTTGTTATTTTATTTATTTATTTGTATTTTGTTGTTATTATGTAACTGCATTATAATTAAATCACTGCCCTAGTTACCATCAAAGGCTTGCCAGAAATCTGCTGTGTAACTGTCTGCTCAGAACAGTCACTTCTTATGAAGGTAGGAGAACGATTTACTTATATTGTTGCATTTCTTATGCAAAGTTTTATGATTTTTAGAACGACTGCACTGGCTCTAAAGTGAAATTTGATTTATTAAGCGAAGATAAAAACAGCAAACACTTATCTGAGGACTATAGTCTGTTAGAGTTTTAGCATCGACAAGGGAACTGGAGCTTTTAGTTTGTTCAAACAGAATTTGAAGTCTCGCAGTCACAGTGAAAAGAATCGTTTAATGGCAGTGACCTGATTTCAACTTAAATTTATTTTATTCAGGCTGCGATCCGTTGGGTCGATTATTCTCTCGATTAATCGAGTAATCTCTTGGTCCGAGAAATATCAGACAATGTGGAAAAATATTGATGATGAATGTCTTGTTTTGTACAAAAAAACGAAATTATTCAGTTTTACTGATTTTATTTTGAAAGAACACAGAACATTTTCTAAACTTGACACAGAAAAAAGTCATAGTTGGTCATCAGGTTTGGCCCCGTTACCTTCTTGCTCTTAGCATCTTCCACACACCTGCACCACAGACTGCTTAAGGTTGAGATTCAGCTAAGAGATTTGAACATAAAAAATAATAATAAAATTGCTCAAAATTTGAATCTCTATAATGGTGCATCATTAAAAGTATTGAAATTGTGCCTAGTATTATTAGTACTATATATTAATAGATATCAATTATATATTATATTGATGTTATATATCAATATAATGATACTTATTTATCAACATTTAAAAATGTACCCCAAAGTAGTTACACAACTGCACAACAGCACAAACCCTGAAAACCCATTGATGTTTAAAATGTACAGCCCAGAAGTGCATCAGACTTGTCCAGAAGAGGGTGCAACAACAACAACAGTAATGTTATGTTGTTGGGGAGGTTTTTTTTTTTTTTTTGGTAACGATTGAGGACACAAACAAAAAAAAAAGCAAACAGTCAGGACACCAAAGCATCCGAGACGCGGCGGGTGTTAGTATTCTTAGACTGCAATAGTCTTGCGAGATGGAGAGCTTACAGGAAATGGCATATATTAAAAGATTGATCTAAGGATTTTATGAATCCACGTTGGATCAGTATGAATCTGAAAATCAGTTTGAACCCAGTTGAGTTTAACTTCAAGGAGTGATTTATTCCTTTTTTTTTGTCTGCCACATGTGGACGAACCAAGAACTAATCTTCGCATGTACACACTAAATCAGTTTGTAACTTGATAACTGACCCATGCCACAATCATCTCAGTCTCACCAGCCCACACACACACACACACACAGAAGTTGAGCAGGTAAAGTAATGCAATCATCCATAAAGCCACTGTTAGACAGCTGAAATGACTGGCTCCTTCAACACAGATGACATTTGTCTTTGTCGTCTTCAACTCGCTGTTAGAAAGATGGAGATGATAAAAAATCAAAACAGCTAGAGTGCTTTCAATTGTGTGCCTCTATAACATGGATTTTCTAGACCCAGATATGTCAAAATAGACGTGTTGGTGGTTGCGTAACGTGTATGAAACCACAGACGTCTGTAGCCTGTAGGGGAAGTCAGGCAATAGTGTATGTTTTTATTGTTGTCAACTTAAAAACTCCAGACATAATTCGATATCACTAACAAGGTTTTTTTTGTGTCCAGAGCCTCATGTACTGCATCTAACTCTCCTGAGAAACTATTAGAACACCCGGAGGAGTCTCATCTTAACCTTTTATTTCACACACCATAAAAACAACATGAAAATTGAGTAAAGAAAAATATGAGTGAGAAACCTATATGGGCTGATATAAAAACTACACCCAGAATAACACACTGAAAAATGATTAAGTCATTCACAATAGTGAATTAAGCGATAAAAAAACAATAAAAAAGGAAAGAATACATGCTGATATTAAATGATGTGCCATTGATGTCTGAGGTAACAATCAATATTGCACACAATCGATTTTTCTGCCACCAGAGCATTTATTACTTTACTTTTGTATACATAAAATGACACTAAAGAATCTTTTAAATGCATATTTTACACATTTCCACATGCACTCAAACATACAAGTAACATACAGGTAAGAAACCTTTCCGCCATTTTAAAGATTTAATGTCTTCAGAAGCGAAGCTGAGAGCGGCGCAGACACCTTGGAGAGGTCATTACATGTTGTTTTAGTGTTTCCATGGGGATTGTTGACAACAAGAATGGCAGAGAGTGATATCGACCTTAAAAGTGAAATACAGCAGTGAGTGCAGATTTATTTCACACTCACATTACCGTCACCCATATGTTCCCCCGTGGGTGCTTCTACACCAAACTCACAAACACATATGCAAATCTGTGCCTATTCATAGTCGCAAAGAAAATCACCTCAAAAAAGGAGACTAAAACCTTTATGTTGAGCACAACAGGCTCTCGATACATGTGCGATCAAAGACTGTGTATGAAAAACAAAGGACGTAGTCTTCCAGTCTGAAAAGCGAAGCCAGGGAAGTAGAATTAGCCTCTCTGGGGTGACTCCTCTAGTTTTGGCATTAAGCACTAGTTTCAATACAAGGTTATGCTGGTTTTATAAATGATGTTCCCATTTAACGGGAAATAGATGATGAAGCACAGCACATACAGTATGAGTGGACACTTGGGATGGGTCAAAATAGGGATTTGGTGATATCGTCGTCCTTCGTCCATATTATAAGGCGCTCTAAAGTAAACACTCCCTGCCAGTTTCACCTGCCAGGCGTAGCTACTTCATGTCTCCTAGCGGTGGCGCTGCTCAGATGAATGAGGGGAACTTGGGCGGGAGGTTACCTGGCTGAAGAAGACGGATATAACAGCGGGATAACGGTTGAGAACGCTACGTTATGTGATTGTCTTGCGATATGTTGTATTGCGATAATATCGGTATCGTGGACCATGTATCGTATCGTGAGGTACCCTGTGATGCCCACCCCCTAGTGGACACCATGTGACTGACAGTTAGGCCCGGTTGGCGTCCGGCTCGCCTCAGCTTTTTCATGAATTCATATTCAGCCTCGTCACTAAAGCCACGGTGAGAAGTGTCCGTTTTATGCGTTATTGCAGGTAGAATTTCAATATCATTATCAACAGATCTTCTCTCTGTATGTAACGTGTGTGTGTCTTTGTTAACATGGGCGCCAAAATGTAAATGCACTGGGACCAGTACCTTAACGTGGTAGGCGGTGGTGTGCGCTGTGCCCGATGGCCATGTCAACAAGAAAGGTAGTGTGACGTTGTACTGGTGCGATGGCAACTTCATTGTATGCAAAACCAAAAGGCAACAACACAGCGGACAACAACAGAGCAGCTGGTTTTGCCTCGACTTCCATGGGCTTATTACACTGATCTCAAAGGACGCCTTTCTATCGCCCGATGAGTTGACTGTTAGTGCCACCTGTACTGTACCGTACCATTATTCTAGTACCCCAGAGGAAGGGTAACAAAAAAAGGTGGAAAGGTTGGGGCTTGTTATTTTGGTTCTATTCCCAATGGAAACGCCGTATTCTACCGAACCAAACCGCTGCATAAGACTTTGTCTACTTTCATATAAAGTCTATGTGTGCGACTGTGGGGGAACAGCTGAATGTGCAGATAAGTTCAGTAACCAATAGTGTATTTGTTGAGGTTGTTTTATCAGCGATATGCCATGATCAGAAGATGCAAGGGAGAGACAGAGCAAGAGAGAGGAAGATGCGTGACACCTCCAGAAGATGACCCGCCGAGCCACTGGGGCACGGCCTCCTGTTAACCATATTGTGAATGTGTGCTTGCCCTCCCCCAGAGGGAGGCTGACCTACAGCAGACAGGAGTATCAGCTCTGGCTCAGAGCCCACAGAGCTGACAGCCTTACATGCTGAGGGCTAAAAGGAAACACGGGGGGAGTGGAGGACTGGGAGCAGTATGCACGAGATCAGGGATAACAGGCGGAGACGGATGTAGACTGCAGTCTGCCTCCATTATTGATGCTGGAAAGGGGGATGAAAAGGCATCAAGATGAGTGTTTCTGTAGGTTTTGATAAAGAAGAGTAAGAGGGGATTAGACTTAACACTTCATATATGAAATGGTCAAGATTTACCCCTTAATGTTCCTGCCGTCGGAGACGTCCGTGCTTGATTCGCAGTGTCATTGTACATCTGCAGGGTTATAGTGTCCTAGTTTGAAATGATTCCCCCTCGAGTTGCGCGCGGGTTGGGCAGATGAAAGACTCTTTGAAATGCCAGGTAAAAGAACATTCAGTGAAGTGTCAGAATGAGTTTTTGGACGTCGTGGTTATTTCTGAGTTTATGCGCGGAATGGTGTTCAGTACTTATGGAGGAGGAGGAGGAGGGATTTCATTATCGGCGAAGCAGCTGAACTTTGAAGTTCTGAACTCCGCGTGTACAAACAGGCCTTGAGCTGCGTGGAAATCCGTCCTGCCTCACTTCTCGGAGCACACTGGTCTTCCTAATCACCTTGTTCCATCTATAATATTTGTGCCATAACAGTTGACTTGTGACAACTGATGTAACACGCTGCAATGCACAAATCATGCGAGTTCACAATGTGCAGGCGAAATGCAGTTAAATTGGAAAAGAGCCGTTTCATTATGTCATTTGGATTTAACAACGCAATCTGTGCATAAACTACTTTTTAACTTTATGTGGAGCAGAAATCAAACCAGAGACAATATAATGAATGCCTGTAGCACGCCTGTATTCAATCCTTCCTTTTAGGTATGTCATGTATCTGAAAATGACTTTTTAAACACATCATATAACTCTCTCATCATTCTCAGTCATATGCCATTGATATTGACACGCAGAGATGCTCATGCTCTGTCTCAGCCTTTATTTTATAAATTAACCACGCTCATCGGATTTCAAAGACGCAGGGTTTGCCCTAGTTAGAAGTCAAAATGTTTTGTGAGCATATATTAATACCAAAGAGTTCCCACAGTTGTGAAGAGTGACAGTCTGATGAAATCTAAAAGTCCTTCTGGGTAAAATTTAACCATTTTCATGCCTCGCTCTTCTTTTCTTTCTTTTCTTTAATGACTGTGATGTTCACTCAGCCTGTTCTCATTCCAAGAGAATACTGCTCTGTCACGTCCCGCGGTGTTGCCGTACAGATGCACAGACTATCCTTCTGTGTCTGAAAGACGTTATTTATAATTATTGGGGCCCGAAGCGGCTCCTGGCACGAATTGTTGCGAGGAACCTATTGTTATCCTTCAGATTATTATTATATCTTTGGATTTGCGGCCATTTTTGAGGGTGTTAAAGCTCTTGAAACTTTGCATGGAGGTCAGGTCTGGTGAAAATGCGATATTGGCATAGTTCTGGGACCCGTGCGTTGCTCAACTGAGGTGAAAACAGAGGCAAAACTGAGTTCCACCAAATCACCCGAAACTTGGTGGGAAGATGTTATAGACCAAAACAAACAAAAAAGTCGATCGGAACCATGGCCTCAACGCAGCAGGAAGTCGGCCATTTTGAATTTCGGCGTCCATTTTGGCGATATGCACACTACTTAATGAGTGAACTCGTCTGAGTGTGTTTGTCGTACCAACATAAAAAAAAACGCGGCAGTTTGTGCTAATTTTGGTCATGAAAATGCTGATTATATTTATAAAATAAAGTGAATTTCCACTAAGCCAAACGCATTAATCCTGACCCTAACCTCAGCCCTTTTCTTGACCGTAACCATAACCTCTGTCATATTCTGGTCCCTAACCGTAACCTCTGCTCTGAGCGTCTTAATGACTTGACAGTGGGTTTACATTGGACTTAATTGAAAGCCTGGTGCGTGTCTTTCAGATGTGGAAGTGTACCTTGTGTGTTGTACTCAGTTGGATCTGCTGTTTTGTGACACAACTCAAAGCAGAGCCAGCAGCCGTCCAGCTGGCTGCCTCACAGGACTCAGTGTGCAACACTGATTAGTGGCCACTAATAGATCTCGATCCCTGACTCATCCTGTCCCACTGTTCACTCAACGATACCAATTACTCACTTTCACTTTCAGGACGTGGCCCAGCTCAGACGAGCCAAAAATATCACTTCCACCCTAAGTTGGCACGGATGTCCGGCCTTGGATCAGGTGCCGTCCAGTCATTGGCTGAGGTGTCGTGAGGGTAGAGCCTGAGTGTTAAGAAAGAGGAACATGTACATGAGTGTTGTGAATTGAATCTGTGATAGAAGGTGGCTGCTTGATAAGCTCAAACACACCTGAGCCTGTCCAGCCGTCTTTCATCTCACATCCTAATGATGCAGCCTCTCATCACGGTTTAACGGCACTCGGGACTGACCTCTTCCCCAGTGTTGATAAATTGATGAGTGTGCCAGAGATTGATACTTGGAGCTGATGTGGTTGTGAAGTATTTTTTTTTGGGGAGAAAATGAATCACATGCACTGAGCATGCAGACTAGCTCCAGTACAAGACAGTAAAGGGATGAGAGAGGATGGTAAAGAGGATGGAGTCCCAGCTGCCCCTGCTTCTCATCATGAAAACATTTCATTACCTCCTTTCAAGATTGTCCTAGATTATTATTCTCTTTGAAGATGGATTTCCAAATCCACAATCTGCTCCCAGTGATGTTTCAGAAATCTGCAGTCTGAGTGGGGTTTTTTTGTGACCACGATGGCTCGGATTTTCTGAGTTGACACCCAGAAGACGGAGACGTCGCAGGCGCGAGGCTGATTTTGATGCAGTGACAGATACATGGTGTTTACTGACCACGTAACAGCATCAGCAGAGGATGAATGTCACATAGATGTTTGTACCTGGCTTTATTAAAGCCTTCATTACTAATTTCATCAGTCGTTAGCAGGAAAAACACGTAGAAGTAGCTCTCTGCTCTCACTTAGTCCCGATTCTTTCAAATGCAACACATAATGAATGCAGGGATGGTCAGTTGAAGCATGTTGACAATCAACCCCTGGACAGTCCAAGGGACTTTGTTCAGTTTGGTTCATTCTCACACTGCACATTTGTAAGTGGACTAAACCACCTGGACAACGTCACGCAGTTAAAACGTCTGCTCGTTTGGGGTCGGACTGCCCAAAACTAGCTCTGACCAGGAAGAAAAAAATGCACGAGGAAGAAAAAAACCACAAAAACAAACAATGGAGCAACACCAAATTTATGCAGTCTTGTGGTTCCTGTTTTTGCTTTGGTGTTCAAACCTAATTGGTTTTTTCACAAGAAGCTGCACAGTATGAGCAGCAGGCGAGGCAGCGAGCCGTCCTCACTTCCTCTCTTTGGTTCGCTGGATAGTCCGTTTCTCAACGCACCACGGTTCACTTGTTTGGTCCGCACTGGAGTTTGGAGGAGTGTTCACACCTGTCCAAACGAAGTGGACTATCCAAGGAAAATGAACTCCAAAAAGCTTAAAGCTACATTCATACGACTGCATTTTCATTGCGTTTTCAGATTAAAAAGGATCTGAAAGTAATCGGCAACCATACTAAGGCTGCGTTCCAATTTCAGTTTGAAGTGGAACACCCCTTTAAGTCCGATTTCCAACTTGTAAAGTCAGAGCAACCTTTATAAACCCTGACATAGGATTCCAATGGCTGCCACTCACGTCAATATTATAAACACCCTTTTACTGTAGAAGATAAATGAGTATCTTGAACAGCAAATGAAGGCTGTTGCTTTATATTTGGGGCGGTGCCCACCTTGACTGCCGTTATGTTCCGTAAAGCGCAGCATCAGCCGTCTCCGTCCACCTCAACCTTCTCCCTGTGTGCACTGACTTCCTCTTTAATAACACCACTGACTCCTTGCTCCCTTCATAATTACTGTGGCCACTCACTCGGACATAAACATATTTTATGTTGTTTTGGGGCATTTGGTGAAACAAGTGATGATGTTGTTGTTCTTCCCGGGGTTGGACGATGTCCCCTGCGCCTTTGTAAAAATGGTTATTTACCACCACGGAAGAGAAATAAACATACATTGTTACTGGCTATAAACCACCGAATCCTCTTAAACCCAAAGGTCTACGAAGCGATTTTTCGGAGCTGCAGTTCTTATACGGTTAAGACATTAAACATAAAGATAAATGGATAGAAAATTGCATTAAGCACCAAAGCAGAACAACTGGCCCCATCCAGTAAATTCTGCTCATTAAGAAAGAAGACATACGCTCAACTGCCACATGGTTGTTGTTTTATTTTATCTGTGGCAGTAAATGATAAACGGCAGTTCACTACTCAGAGATGATTCTGAGCAGAGACGATAGCAGTCAGTCAGTTAGTCCACCACTCTGGTCCAGAATGAAATACTTGGTTAATCCTCTTCATGCCCTGTGGGGCTTGAAGCCACAATGAGCTTCCTCTATTCTTAGTCCATGCCCAGCCTCCACACAAACCAGTCTGGTTCAGTTCAGAGCTGCTGATCAGGATGATATATATATATATATATATATATATATATATGTGATATTTACCCCCAAAACATTGATCCAGAAACCTGCCTTAAATACTATTTCTTTGTCTTTGTGTTGGAAAATGTTTCTATGTTCTGTTTTCTATGGTCTTTGTTTTTTTTGTAAAGAGTAACAATTTGGTAAAAATATTACGAGCAATTTTCTTTTTGCACATTTGGATATCAATGTTATCTTTGCAGTTCATTCCTATATGCAGAGCGTATATAGTCAATGATACATAGATGATATAATAAAAGACTGTACTGACAACATGTAACATATTGTTTTAGTGCCAATAGGCAAAATACTATATGCTTTGGTGTAGTTCATTACATTTAATTACCTCCCTGTCAAAATTCTGATTTAACCCCCATTTCAGATCATGTTGACAGGTTAATTATTACTACATGATGTGTCAATATTTACAACAGGGAACAACCGACAGAATTGTCTAAAATAAGATTCAAGATATTTATTGTCATATGTTCAGTTAAGACAGACTGTCACACTGCACAATGAAATTCTTAATTTGCACCTCCCCCTAATCGCAACAAAATTCTATAAAGTAAATACAGTATCAGAAAAATATCATTTAAAAAACCTTGAATAAAATGTAAGCTAAAATGTAGAGAATAAAAATATAAACTTAAACGAAACATTTGACTAATGTATAAAAACAGCAATAGAATCTTAAAACACATCTGACAATATTGGGGTGTCTTGATGAGGGAGCTGTTCACCAGCCTGATGGCCTGTGGGTAAAAGCTGTTTGTCATCCTTGTGGTTCTGGATCTCAGACCCCGGTAGCGTCTGCCTGGTGCCTGTGGGTGTGTATTGTCTTTTACGATGTTGTGTGCTCTTCTTGTGGCCCTGCTGGAGTAAATGTCCTGAAGTGAGGGGAAGGCTGCTCCAGAGACGGACTGTGCAGTTCTGATCACACGCTGGAGGGCCTTCCTGTCTTGGGCAGTGCAGTTTCATAAGCTCATAATTGTAGGTCGTTTTCCAAATTGTACGACCAGTGTGACATATGTGATATGTGATATAATCTATATTTAAGCCATAGATTATAACGAATATTTCAGCAAACACTGTTTATTGATTGTAGACCAGGGGTGTCAAACAGAGATCCTAATCATAATATGAAATACTATATTTCTCACATTTAATGGTATTTATCTCAAGAAATTGGAGGTTGTTCATGCTTTGTAAAAAAAAAAAAAAGAGACTTCATTCAATGTAAAACAATGGGAAAAAAAGTGGATTTCTTGTTGTTTATTGGTTATTATGCTATTATTTGACCATTTTTCAGATAAAAAGAACTTTCTGTGACATTGGAAGTGGAAATTGACATCAAACCTCATGCAGTATTTAGATGCCGTTTATTTTTTCTTGGGCTAAATTTGAGTCTCCACTGAGTCATGCACCTCCCAAAGGAAGGGGGAAGGATTTGTCACTAACACACTGAGGCGCTGAGCTTCACTCTGTCATCTCCTTCACTCCGTCATGATCCCAGCTAAGGCATGTATGTTCACTGTATACCTGCTCCAGGCTAAGGTTTTAGGCAGCAGGGATAAGATGAATATTTATGACACAATTAGTGCTCTATTGAAATTCATATGCTGTAGCCGTGTAAGACATAATGGTCGTGAAGCACAAAGAGGGGGAAACGGAGGCGTGGGTGGACAGACGAACAGAGACGCTGATGTCGACGAGAGCTCGGAGAGATAAGCTGGGCATGTTTTCCCAGTGGAGGAGAGGACAAGCTCCCTTGGTCCCCTGTTGGTGTTTATCATGAACATTACTCCCTGTATTTGCTGGACTCAGGGTCAGACTGTTATAAACCTGCTCTGATTCCTTTTCAACAAAAAGTCCTTTGACCCTTGTGATCCCTTGTAATGCCTGAGGGGTGGGCGATATGATGATATTAGATCGTGAAGGACTACAACGTGTTGAAAATCCGCCAGAGAGATCGTAGTATCATCCATAGGGCACATTCTATCCCTTGCTGTTCTATGCTCTTGCACAGATGCATCAGGGTTTTTTTATTCTCAGTGAAATCACACTATTTGCTCGCCTGCGTCGTGCCTGCCCTAGAGAAACCGCAATCATAGTGAACTACGGCCAGTGCCCTGTTTGATTCAGAGTGTAGCTGGAAGCCACGGCTGAAAATGAAAACAATGAAAACGGAGTCTTTCATACTTAAATGTCCATTCTGGGGCTATGTTTTTACTCGGAGAAACTGTTTGGTTGCACTGTTCAGTGACTTGCAAAATAGTTAAAAATCTATGTAAAAAGATCATGATTTTATTATAAAAAAAAATAAATGATGATGATATTTTTGCCATGTCACTCACCTGCCATTGTCACCTGATTACAACAACATTTTGCTGAAGAGATAAATCAGAGTGAAGCTCTGTAACAGAACCAACCCGTTAACCGTCATTATGGCTAATACTATACTGCCGATGCCGCCACATACCTCTTAATAAAAAGCCCTGTGACCTGACCCTTAACTGTGATTAAAAACTAACACTTCAATACAAATTTCACTTAACCACCATAAAAAAATGCAATAAATAAATAATACACTCCTTGTGTGCACAAAACATATAGCAGATCAAAAATGAACCACATTCATTGCACATACAAATCATTGGAGCCATGCAGTGAGTCATTTTGGCTTGATAAGTGCGATTTATTTTATAACGCACATATTAAAACTTCTTTTATTACGAAAAACAAACGTGAATTTATGACGTAATAGTCTGTGAATTTCCGGTTTCAAAAAACTGACACGGTGTCGGCCAAATCATGAATCTCTTCACAATGGCTTTGTGTTTTGCATATGGTTAGAATGTCTGCATTTCCGGCTATAATTTTTGCTGTATTTTCTAAAGTGTTTGATTTGAAATTCTGTCTCTGAACTCAGAATTTCCATCCATCCGTCCATCTTCCACCGCTATAGGACCAGCATAGGGCGATAGGCAGGGAACACCCTAGACACAGAATTTATCTTATTTTCACTAATAAACAACTGATACAGCAAGACATGATACAGCAGCAGTAGTACCTTGTGACGGTTACGGAGCGACCGCACAGAGAAGCCCTCCAGGCTGATGAAACACACACACACACACACACACACACACACCTTCTTATAAATGGACGTTAGCAGCCGCGCTCGTTCATGCAGCGTTTGCCACGGGGCGAGTGCGGAGCAGCCGGACACGGACATGGATTACCCGTTGTGCTGGGGCGTTGTTGTGGTCCGCAGTCTGACCGCGTCGGTCCGGCAGTGAAAAGGAGCCGTCCAGAAACGAGAACATTTATTTGGTTCCGGGCCTAATTGGCCTAGTCCACACTCAGTATGACCATGGGGATGACAGAGGTGGGTCCTGATCAAACCCCCTCTGTGATGTGTCCTGTTCCATGGGCAAGAGAGTGGACTGTTTGTTATTTATTTTGTAAATCTGTCTCTGTTGGACCACTAAGAACATGTACTTTGGTTTAGAGTCTGTCTTGTTATTTATGTACTAATTATTGGTTATATGTTCCCCTTTAAATGTAAAATGGTGCTGGCCACCTGCTATATGTTTGTGCGTCCCGTCTATGTTTTTGGGGTGGTGTCTTGACCCTGTTGCATGTGAGCACTGTGACTCTGTAACTCTGTATTGGATTATGAGCAGATTGGGAATTTTGTTATCATTTTGCCGACCTTTGAGTTTGTGCCGAATTTTGATTTACTTTTGTTCCTTTTTAATTTTATTGATTTATTTGAATTTACCCATGGACACTTAATGCTTGATTTTTTTTCCTCCCTCAAGCCTAAATAAAACTTTATGTCCATATTTTCACTCTGCCTCTGATCTTTCCTGGCCAAACCCACACCCACTCGACAGCGCACCCTCGGCTACCATCACAACTGGTGGCAGTGGTGGGATGGCCAGTAGAGGACAGTAGTGAGTAATTTTTTCTTTTTTGAGCGGATTTTTCGGCATTGCCCTCTGCTGTGGATGGTATGGCGCCAAAGAAATGTGCCCCCACCGAGAGGAGACCTGTTCCCCTGGAGATCGGCGCCGTTGGAGGCGAAATCGAGGATGGTCCTGAACCAGAATTAACTCAGGTTACCGAAGATGCGTCCCTGCAGGAGCTAAGGGATATGTTTCGTTCCCTTATGGCTCGGCAGCAGGCACGAGATGCTCATCTGGAGATAGAAGCAGCACGTCAGGAGACTCGGTGGAAGTCGATCCAGCATCAGTTCGGCCTCCTGCAGCGGGAGGTGTATATCAGAACCACACCAGACCCGGGGGTACCTGCCGAGGCTGCTGCTTATGGCGCTGGGGTCTCCGAGGTACCAGAGCGAACCTTGGCCATGGGTGGCCGTCCATCCCCATCAGCCGGCAGCCACCGGCCAAGTAGTCAAGGTAGAGCTCAGATAGAGAGAGAACCGAGACTGCAATGTTTGAGTAACACTGATGATGTCGAACACTATTTAGTGATGTTTGAGAGAATTGCAGTGGCGTGTCAGTGGCCGACAACTGACTGGGCAGTTAGATTAGCGCCCCTCCTGACGGGCAAGGCTAGGGCTGCTTATGTTAATATGGACCAGGATGACGCCCTCGTTTACACACTGCTGAAGGAGGCCATATTGGAGAAATATAACATCAACCAGGAGACTTGCCGTCTGCAGTTTCGAGGAGCTGAGGTGGGCGAGGAGGAGACCCCGAAGGAGCTGTACGTCCGTCTGCGCGATCTGTACCAGAGATGGGTTCAACCACAACACCGCACCAAAGAGGACATTGGGGAGATGATTATTTTGGAACAGTTCCTGCGTTTGGTTTCTCCCGATCTCCAGGTGTGGATTAAGGAACGCGACCCGGCAACTGCTGCGGATGCTGCTGCTCTGGCAGATGTCTTTGTGGCGGCCCGACGGAAAACCCAGGCCTGGACGTATGCTCAGTGGAGAGGGGGTAGAGACTCAAATAGACCCCCCCGACAGACTCCACCTCTGAGGAAAACCAGCAGTGAGGGAACATCAGTGGTTGATAGGGGTGCTCCGTTTAAACAAAACCCTGCACTGAAAGTGTGTGGCCCCAAAGTACCAGTGTGTTACCAGTGTGGACAGGAAGGTCATATAAAACCAAAATGCCCCAATAACCCAGCCAACCAATCTAACATATGCACAGTACCTAGGTCTAGTTCCCCTAAGAGGCCGGCAGCTCTCCCTTGTCATGCTGTAGTCTTGAATGGGCGGGAGGTTAGGGCACTGGTAGATACAGGCAGCATGCAGTCCTTAGTGTCGTCTGCCTTGGTCCCCATACAGCTCAGGAACTACTCTGTGATGACCCAATTGAAGTGTGTTCATGGGGAGAAAAGGGTGTATCCAACTGCAAGTGTGTATGTACAGGTTTTTGGACAGACTTACTTACTGGAGGTTGGTGTGGTGGATAATTTGCCATATCAATTAATTTTGGGCCAAGATTTTCCCCTTTTGCTGGATTTAGTGTCTGTGGGAGGGGAGTGTAATATGACAGTGACAAGGGCCATGGCTAAGAGGAGTGAGGTAGAATCACCACTTTTTGTACTGCCCTTCCACAATGCAGACATTGAAGCCCAGCCTGGGAAGACCAGAAAAACCAAAGGACAGAAAAGACGGGAGAAGTTTCAGTTTGGGGTGGCTCAGGGTCGGGAGGATGTTTGTCCAGAGCAGTTGGAGGTTCCTTTAGAGATCCCCCAAAATATGAGCTTAATGCAGCAGCAAGACCCAGGCACTGGCCCCTTATACCTGCAGACCCAGGCAGAGCAGCTCAGTGGTGATGGGGAAGAATCTTCAAGACAGGGGTTTGCCATTAAGAATGGTGTGCTGTATAAAGGCGGAGGGGCAGAGGCGAGGATCGTAGTTCCTCAGAAGGTTAGAGGGGTAGTCCTTGACCTAGGCCATTCGATCCCCTGGGCAGGCCATTTAGGCAGACAGAAGACCCTCTCCCGAATCAACCGCTATTTTTACTGGCCAAATATGGCCAAAGACATTGCAGAGTTTTGCCAAACGTGTCCAGAATGCCAGAAAACAGCCAGCAGATGTCCCCCAAAGGTCCCCTTAGAGCCACTTCCTGTAGTAGGGACCCCTTTTGAGCAGTTAGGGATGGATGTGGTAGGGCCTCTTGAGCGCAGTAAAGCTGGGAACCGGTTTATGTTGGTCATCACAGATTATGCCACTAGGTACCCTGAGGTCTTTGCTCTGAAAGCAGTGAAGGCTAGAACTGTAGCCACATGTCTTGTGCAGCTGTTTTCGAGGGTGGGGTTTCCCAGAGCTATAATCACTGATCAGGGGTCCAACTTTATGTCCAAGCTCCTTAAGCAAGCCTACCAGCTGTTGGGGATAAAGGGCATACGGACTACCCCCTATCATCCACAGACCGATGGACTGACTGAGCGGTTCAACCAGACTCTCAAGCAAATGTTACGCAAGTTTGTGAGTGAAACTGGTGCAGACTGGGACAACTGGCTCCCCTATCTTCTCTTTGCGTACCGGGAGGTACCGCAAGCTTCTACTGGATTTTCACCCTTCGAACTGCTGTACAGCCGTGAAGTGCGCGGACCCCTGGCACTATTAAAGGAGACCTGGATGCCCGATGAGGACTTACCGCAGCCACAGAATATCCTCTCCTATGTTCTGCAGATGAGAGAGAGGCTGAAGAGTATGTCGGAACTGGCGCAACAGAACCTCGAACAAGCCCAGCGGCGTCAAAAGTCCTATTACGACCAGAGAGCCCGTTCTCGGAGTTTTGCTGAAGGTGACAAGGTGCTGGTGATGCTGCCAAGTGATTCCAGTAAACTGTTGGCAAAATGGCAAGGCCCTTATGAGGTTACTCGTAAGCTGGGATCTACAACTTATGAGGTCGCAAAACTGGGGCAGAGGCACTCAAGAAGGGTCTTGCACATCAACCTCCTGAAGGAGTGGCGGGAACGTACCGGTGCTGAGGTGCTCATGATCCGACGCGTGCCAGAGGAGGATGAGGTGGAGGAGCAGTACCTACCTTTACCAACAGAGGGCACCCTTGACCTCAGCCATCTTTCCCCTGCTCAGCAAATGGACATTAAACATCTCTGTGATCCAGCCTTGTTTCAGGCGCAGCCAGGACACACCAAGCTGGTAAACCATCATATCACCCTGTGTGAAGGTGCAGCACCCCGACGCATGAGCTACCGCATCCCCGAGCGGCTTCTTGACGGGTTGAGGAAGGAGGTCAACCAGATGTTGGCCATGGACATCGTTGAACGATCTAAGAGTGAATGGTGCAGCCCTGTCGTGTTGGTGCCCAAGAAAGATGGGACCCTCCGGTTCTGCGTTGACTTCCGATATCTCAATTCTGTCTCTAAATTTGACTCTTATCCAACCCCACGAATCGATGACCTCATTGACTCTCTGGGACCTGCGAAGTGGGTAACCACCTTGGACCTTGCAAAAGGTTATTGGCAGGTTCCCCTTAGTGATGCTGCCAGGGAGCTGACGGCGTTTCGGACGCCCTGGGGTCTCTTCCACTTCTGCAAGATGCCGTTTGGGCTGCATGGAGCCCCCGCAACATTTCAGAGGTTAATGGATCAGGTGTTGGCCGGCACCAATGGCTACGCGGCAGCTTACCTTGATGACGTTGTGGTGTACAGCACATCATGGGAAGACCATGTCAAGCACCTGAAGGATGTTCTGAGGAGGATTGAGTCCGCAGGTCTCACCATTAACCCTACTAAATGTGCCATTGCCAAGAGGGAGGCCGAGTATTTGGGCTATGTGATTGGCGGGGGTGTCATCAAGCCACAGGTGCAGAAACTCGAGGCTATCCAGAAATGCCCCTTGCCTCAGACTAAGACTCAGGTACGGTCGTTCCTGGGCATGGCTGGATGGTACAGAAGATTTGTGCCCAACTTCTCTGTGAGGGCAGTTGCACTTACCGATCTGACACGTAAGAACTCTCCGGTCCAGGTGCAGTGGTCCGAAGAGGCCAGGAAGGCTTTTGAAGACATTCAGAATGCACTGTGTAATGAGCCTCTACTATACTGTCCCAACTTTGGAGAGCCATTTGTGCTACAGACGGACGCCTCTGACACAGGTATAGGTGCAGTGCTTCTCCAGGGTGAATCAGACCAGAGGCATCCGGTGGCATACATCAGCCGCAAACTGTTTCCAAGGGAGACGCGATACTCTACGGTCGAGAAGGAGTGTCTGGCAGTGAAATGGGCACTTGATGCCTTCCGATACTACCTCCTGGGCCGCGAGTTCCTCCTGGAGACAGATCATCGGCCTCTGCAATGGATGAACCGCATGCGGGACTCCAACGCCCGCATTACCCGCTGGTACCTGTCAATGCAGCCGTATCGGTTCACAATCCGGCACATCCCGGGGCGGAGCAATGCCACTGCTGACTACCTCTCCCGCCTGCCGGCGTGAGACCAGAGGTGGGGGGGGGTGTGACGGTTACGGAGCGACCGCACAGAGAAGCCCTCCAGGCTGATGAAACACACACACACACACACACACACACACACCTTCTTGTAAATGGACGTTAGCAGCCGCGCTCGTTCATGCAGCGTTTGCCACGGGGCGAGTGCGGAGCAGCCGGACACGGACATGGATTACCCGTTGTGCTGGGGCGTTGTTGTGGTCCGCAGTCTGACCGCGTCGGTCCGGCAGTGAAAAGGAGCCGTCCAGAAACGAGAACATTTATTTGGTTCCGGGCCTAATTGGCCTAGTCCACACTCAGTATGACCATGGGGATGACAGAGGTGGGTCCTGATCAAACCCCCTCTGTGATGTGTCCTGTTCCATGGGCAAGAGAGTGGACTGTTTGTTATTTATTTTGTAAATCTGTCTCTGTTGGACCACTAAGAACATGTACTTTGGTTTAGAGTCTGTCTTGTTATTTATGTACTAATTATTGGTTATATGTTCCCCTTTAAATGTAAAATGGTGCTGGCCACCTGCTATATGTTTGTGCGTCCCGTCTATGTTTTTGGTGGTGTCTTGACCCTGTTGCATGTGAGCACTGTGACTCTGTAACTCTGTATTGGATTATGAGCAGATTGGGAATTTTGTTATCATTTTGCCGACCTTTGAGTTTGTGCCGAATTTTGATTTACTTTTGTTCCTTTTTAATTTTATTGATTTATTTGAATTTACCCATGGACACTTAATGCTTGATTTTTTTTCCTCCCTCAAGCCTAAATAAAACTTTATGTCCATATTTTCACTCTGCCTCTGATCTTTCCTGGCCAAACCCACACCCACTCGACAGCGCACCCTCGGCTACCATCACATACCTAATACCACCAAGTACATGATCTGCTCTTTTGATTTTGTGGATGCCAGGGGAGGAATATCATCTCTTGAAGACACTTGAAATATAACTTCATACTTGCTCTCTACGTCCTCTATCTGTGCTTATCACAGAGATCAGTCAGAGCCAGTGTTGCCTGAGGCTTTAAAGAGTCACGTCGGAGGTCGGACGTCCTTCAGGCCTGTTTACTCTGCAGCTGCAGGATAAAGACGGACGAGCCGTCGTGCTCTTGAGCAGGACAAAACAGGACCGGCTGGGTTGTTGTTGTTGTTGTTGTTGTTACCGAGTTGCTTTACCTGTCTGTTTGAGCTCCTGGGAGATATTTTAGAAAGTCACTCCCGTGTTGTGAGACATCTCATCACTATTTTATGAATTTGCCGGCCATGAATGAATTATGGAGGAGAGGAGATTGAAGAGGAGTTCAAACGCAGTCGTGGAGGCTTCTCTTGATCATTACAGCCCATGCTTTGGTGCTCTTTGCTCTTAATAATAACTGTTCATTTAGTCTGTGGGAGGCTTTTGTGCGCGTTATTTAAAGGGAAGGTTCATTTTGTTCTTCATATAGATGATTGTAGGGGTCTTTGTATGTGGCAACTGGCCACCTCTTTGTTAAGTATAGCATCTGTTCGCTGCTTCACTGTGATCCTGAATTCAAAGACTCCCTGCCGGCAACAGTTTGCCGAAAATATTGTATTCAGCAAAGGCAGATTTTGTGTTCTAAATATAGCCCACTTGGTGTTATGCATTCTGATCTTGTTTGGGTTTATATTTTAATTTTCAAGCACCCCAGAGAGTTGGGTATTATAATTTGTGGGATGGAGGAGGCCCATTTTTCTTCACTCATTCCTGCTACTGTTCCATCCCTTCATAATTAACAGTCTCTGATGTCTAGAGAATCTGTGACTCGGGGGTTTTCCCTCAACCTGCGGAAATATTGACATTATGAAGAAATAACTGATTACCCTAGGGCTGCAGCTAATTATTTTCATTATTGATTGACCTGTTGAGTATTTCCTCGATGACTCAATTTATTGTTTTGTCCATAAAAACGTCCGACAGTGGTTCAAAATGTGTCTCAAAAACCTCAAATCTTTTAAAAGAAAAGGGAAATAAGGAATATAACATTCACATTAAGGGCATTTTTTTTTCCAAACATACAAATGATCGGTTATCAGTCAATTAATTGCAAATGCTGCAGTTTAATTTGTCTATATTTTATGCCAATTATAAAATGTTAAAATACTTGAAAACAGTCTTTAGGTTTTAATTACTAGTAGTTTGTATCTTTGGTGCCGTCGTGTGTTTTTACTCCATCATATTTTACATCTAATATAATGTGAGTATTGGAACAGAATAGAATAGTAATACAAAATGCTGTGCCAGTGCAACATCAGCTTATACAACATGTCAATATAAAATATACATATACTATATATATATATATATATATATATATATAAACTTTAAAAAACAGACATTTCACACACTGCTGTTTTTCATTCCACGCTCTGTTTGAAATAAGCAGCATTTAGTGCAGTTCTGGCTCTCGGGTAAAAGCTGTTTTTCAGTCTGTTTGTCCGAGTCTTAATTGACCTGAACCGTCTGCCCGACGGCAGCAGTTTCAGCGGAGAGACAGAACTGAAATTGAACTAGAGCTTGACTTAAAACCCCCCCAACAAAAAAAATCAAAATGCAATCGCTGTAACTGTCAGAAAAATCTAACTTTTCTTCAAATTGTTTAGCACAAGTATAAATATAAGAATATGTCTATATATGGTAAAGAGTGAAAAAGGCAGAGGAACAAAGGAGGCACAAGAGAGCAGAAGTGTGTTATCACTGTATCTGAGGAGTAAACATCACAGATTCTCTATTTTTTCATTTAATGTTTAATGCTGCAGTTTCTATAACAGAGCAATGTCGGAAAAAGTGACTGAAGGGTAAACAGGAAGTAAAGCTACAACAAAAGTAGCTGAAAGATAAACAGGAAGTAAAGCTACAACAAAAGTAGCTGAAAGGTAAACAGGAAGTAAAGCTACAACAAAAGTAACTGAAAAATAAATAGGAAGTAAAGCTACAACAAAAGTAACTGAAGGATAAACAGGAAGTAAAGCTACAACAAAAGTAACTGAAAATAAACAGGAAGTAAAGCTACAACAAAAGTAACTGAAAGGTAAACAGAAGGTAAAGCTACAACAAAAGTAACTGAAAGATAAACAGGAAGTAAAAACAAAAGTAACAACAAGTAAAGTAAAAGAAAGATAGCTACAAAAGTAACTAAACAAAAAATAAATAGTAAGTAAAGCTACAACAAAAGTAACTGAAAGGTAAACAGAAGGTAAAGCTACAACAAAAGTAACTGAAAGATAAACAGGAAGTAAAGCTACAACAAAAGTAGCTGAAATAAACAGAAAGTAAAGCTACAACAAAAGTAACTGAAAAATAAATAGTAAGTAAAGCTACAACAAAAGTAACTGAAAGGTAAACAGAAGCTACAACAAAAGTAACTGAAAGATAAACAGGAAGTAAAGCTACAACAAAAGTAGCTGAAAGGTAAACAGAAAGTAAAGCTACAACAAAAGTAACTGAAAATTAAACAGGAAGTAAAGCTACAACAAAAGTGACTGAAAGGTAAACAGGAAGTAAAGCTACAACAAAATTAACTGAAAGACAAACAGGAAGTAAAGCTACAACAAAAGTAGCTAAAAGGTAAACAGGGAGTAAATCTACAACAAAAGTAACGCAGCTGGAAACCAGCATGTTGCTTACTGCACTTCACAATAAAAGCACCTGCAGTTCCATGTTTTCAAATGAATGTCAAATTACCGTTAACTGCAACACATTCTTTCACATTCACACATTCACATCCCTTTTAACAGCTTAAAGAAGCTAACTTGGTTCATATTATTTCATTATGTTAACTTAACCTCAAAGTGACAACAGCAACATGTCAGCGTGACTGTCGTTGTGTCAGGCTGACTGTCATTCACCAACACATTTTTCTGCAGATGATTTTCAACACCACAGTGCCAAATTATGTCCATGTACATAAAATGTCATCATTCGAAGTCCTCAATTAGCTATCAAATGTGCGTTTATGGGGAAGGATAAAAAAAAGTATCAAGAAAAGGTAATTGAAGGAGACTTTAATTCAAGCCAGGTTCCGTTGCGCTGGCGTTTCGCCTTCTCAGTCAGCCAATTAACTCTCCAGTTCGCTTGCACTGTCGAGAATCATACATGTGCCTGTGTAGACTTCAATGAGCCGTAACGTCCAGATCAAACACTCTGGATGAAAAATAATTTACAGCAAATTTGAGCGGAGCACAGACGAGCATAAATGATTAGACCTCGGCCCGATGAAGCCGTAAAACTAACTAATGGCCTCTGTCAGAACTGCGGGCAACAGTGGCCAAGGTTGTATTACCAAAACACACTCACACACACGAACTGTGCGGCTTTGTAATGAGAAATGTTTGGACGTGGCCTTGAGCAGCCTTTTGGACGAGGTCCCATCTGAGCTGAAATATAGTGTCAGTGGCACAATGACAATCATTCACCTGGTTTTAAGTCTCCCCTCAACTATAATTGAAGTCAGAATAATGAATCACGTCAACAGACCGTGTGTGTGTGTGTGTGTGTGTGTGTGTTCCTGTGAAAAGGACAAACGCGTTTTATTTTGTGTAATTAGTTACACCCAGAACTAGTGATTAAACCTTGGGCTTTGATAAATGTACTGTAAGTTGACATTAAAATGAAGGACTGTGTATGATAAGGTCAACATAAGTTAGTCCACATTTATGTTTAGTAATGAATGAGTGAGTGAGTGAGTGTTGTCCCCCCCTTCATTTTCGGCTCATTAATACCACCACGTGTTTTCACCGCAGCATTAAACAGCCCACATGAGAAACTGAAATACACAGTGTGACACCTCCCCAGCGGCGGCAGCATCAGTTCATCATTAATAGATGCAACAATTTGAGCAAAGTCAGACAATTAAAGTGTAATTCTTCAGCCAGAGTGGTGGATCTGTGAGCTGCAGCAGAGGTGTAATAACTGAGGTGGTGCCTGGAGCAAGCTGGGTGGAGGTGGCATCCCATTAACTACCACCAGGAGCTTAAAAAGAAAAGAAGAAAAAAAACAGAGCATGGGGCTGTAGCTGCTTTTACACATGGCTGAGTAATGCCATGATTTCAGTACCAGGTGGTGGTGTGGGCTGTTTGTGTGCCGTACAAAACACGCCTGTACATGATTACACACACACAGCAGCGAGAAAAGGCCAGAATATATTCAATAGAAATAAACACGAAGGTAAAAAAACAACAACACGGACGTGGAAAATGCCACTGCGCTAAACAATGTCATTAGTTTAATAAGAGAGAGAGCACAACAGCGAAGGTCAGTGGAGTAAATCTACGAGTTCAATAAAGCAGCAGTTTATACTTTGTAATGACCCACTGCAAAACAATACATTTATACTTGACCTATAGTTGTAAAAATTGGTCAAGACCCTTAGGGAAATACACTCTGTCAGACCCTAACACTGTCGTACAAGGATTTCTGCAAAGAAACATATCATGTGACAATTATTTTACTGGTTTACAGTTACAGTCTGATTATAGTGATCAGGTGAATTCATTCCCAACTAATTAATTCTGATTAATTGGGAACATAATAATGATGCCATTTACACTACAGGAGGATCGATTACTGGTTTGTCTATTTCAGGTATAGATCGTGTCATAATGCAAATGTCACAGCATCACATATGAGCCTCAGTCATTTTATAATCATCTATATACAGTATGTCTGCATCTGTAGTCCTATATGCAGAGATGAGAAGAGGGAGCAATATGAGATACTTTTGGCTTTTTTTTGCTGAATGGCGGCTCCTTTCATAAAGTCACTGACTGGCTTGAGTTAAGGCCCTTTTAATGTTACAACTTCCCAAGGTGAATACAGTGAAAAAAGGTGAATACAGTGAAAAAATGATTTACAAGTGGAAAAAGTGCACAAAAATAGCTATTTACAAAAATGTATCTATATACAAGGAAGTAATAAAACGGTTCTCCATTAACTCTAAATGTAACCAACAAACAAAAATCCAAAGATGAGCTTGCAAATTCTGGTGTTGCGTTCTTAAGACCCTGGTATACAGTACTTCCGCACGTGCACTGTGCCCATGACTTGTACCGCCACCCGATGGTGAAGTGAGATACTACAGGACCCTGATGCGCGAGTATACCAGGGTCCGTGGCATCATTTTCCTTTCAATTTACTCACAATACTCGGATGAAATCACGTAAGGTACCTTTAATCACTGTTGTGTTGATATAGATGACACATATTGGACAATAGGGAATAAACTATGACAAAATAAAATAACGCTGGTCACCTGACGACAACATCTGATCTTTCTGTTTAAGATACTTTAACCCTTAGTGCTCACACGGCACCTTCTTATTTGTTGTCCAGTCAAAATTATTATTCATTTTAAATTGCGAGTAGTGATAATTGTGCAGAAGTCACAACATAGACTATTTTTCTTTTCTTTTTGTTCAAGCTAAGCCGACTTTGAACTGTGACGTTTTTCCAAACTTCACAAATTCAGTCACATTTTAAAAAAAGTTTGAGTACTTTTTTGCTCAGGTGTGTTTATTTATTGCCTATAGATTGGGCTGGAAAAAAGGATATAAGACACTCTATATATACTTATAGCCTCTATAAGTACGTTTTAACATAGTAATGGATAAAAGCAGAAGCAGTGTGTGTTCTAAGGCTTAAACAATGAATATTATAGATGAGGGACGTGTGCATTAGATTGCCAATCCAGCTCTGTGATGTTTGTGCGACCGGCATTTTCCATGAGGCAAATAGTCAGAATGGTCGTTCAAAGCACACTCACGGAAACAATAACAATACCCATTACCTCTCACAGAAGCAACTGCAGGCGAGTAAGACATCGTTTGAGCGGCCGGGGCGGATTATAAATGTATGTGTTTGGTGTTTAGAACCTTGGATAAATCACAGTAAAGAACAGGGTATAAATGTTTACATCATAACTATGGCACAGTTGTTATTTTAAAAAAAAGACAAGTGCATTCAATTTCAGCAGGTATTGCATTGGCGCGTCTTCTCGTAAAATATAGCCCGCCTTTGTCCCACATACACACCGCGCAACGTCGCAGGGGTTTGCTCAAGGCTTCACATAAATTAAAGTGACAAGCCCTTGTCGAGATGTTTCCTTGTTTCCTCCGTCTCTCCCAGACCCCCACTGCTTCATAGCACTTTTTTCTTTTTTCTTTCTTACCTACCATGGATACACACTGGCACGCTGCTGCTTCTGCTCCTATCAGAGGATTTACATCTGTGACCAAATCAAACACTTTCTTCTATCAGCAGGAGACGCTTTACGAGTACAAATATTGCCGTTGCCAGGCTGAATCCCTGGAGCAGCCGCATTTCAGGTTGATATGCGATTACGCGGCTGTGACTAATGATTCTTTTTTATTTATTGATTATTTTGCCAGTGATTTTTTTTTGGCAGCTTTAAATAAAAAAAAGGCTCCTGTCACTGTTTTCCCAGAGTCCATGGTGACATTGTCATATAAAATATGATGTTTTTGTCTGATAAACAACCCCAAAACATAAAACCCAGAGAATATTCAGGTGTAGCCACTCATTTATTTTCTGTCAGGCAGCAAATTAATTGCCGCAGCTCTCTTTGTGATTATAGATCATATTTGTTGCTCTTGTCTTTGATAGGTTTATGAGTTTTTATTGTTTTTGGCTGTGTTATACTGTAATCAACGTCTCTTTGTTGCTTTTTCCCTTCACCTCAACTTTACTGCTCACATTTTTATTCGAAATACAACCAAAAGCCTGTTCCGTATTTTCTTCAACAGACTTTTAAGTGCGGCTGTTCACCTTCACCAAGTCACCGGTGCTTTATGTATCATCGGTCACAAGAGGGCACTAAACCGTTTCCCCATACGTGGAGACATCCCTTCTCCTTCACTGACTGTGATTCTCATGTGTCATATACTGTACACACAACCGGCGGGGATTTTTTCTTGCCTCAGATTGTTGGAATAGACAGATGTTGCAGCTGTTTCAGTGAGGGCAAACATAGCGCCAAAGGTGTGTTTGTGTGTTTCTTGTGTGTGTGGTGAAGCTGAGGAGGAGAGACAAACTGTGTGTTTTCTACCGTGTGCCGGTTGCTGAGGGACAGAGTCAGGGATGCACGCGTGATGCTGCTGCTGCTGCAGGATCCGTGTTATTCGTCTCAAGCTCAAACCTGTGAACTGTGTACACAGTGTGTGCTGGGACGAGCGTCTCCACGTACTCACACGTGAGCAGTTTAAAGCACAACAACACATCTGAATGACCGTTCGTATTATTTCCTCTATTTTTGCCGCAGCAGTTGTAAACCTGAAGTCAAGTGTTGTTTAGAAAGATGTTCTCCAATTGTCTTGAGGGTTCCAAACTTGTTGTTGTTGTGTGTCAGTAACAGTCAGAACATGTTCCTCTGGTCCAGAACATTTGTGTTGCCACAAAATCAAATCCTGGAGACAAACACTGAGTTCACATTTTTGTCACATCAGACCTCAGCACTTATGCAAAGAATACTGAGGATGTTATTCTCTAAATTCGTAATGTTTTTAGTTACTTGATTTCTCTAGCTAGTGGTTTTGATTTGATGTAACTCTGCTTTGTTGCATTCAAACACAAATAGATTTAGTTGTTTTCTACCGTGTCAGTGAGGCACAAATGAGTTCTTTGATGGTGGGAATGGAAGTAGTTTATGAAACCCCTTAAAAACCCCCTAATCAGGTGAGACAAGTGAATAAGCTATCATTACAGATAAAGTACAAATGAAAATTCATGTCTTCATAAAGTCTTTGGTGCCTGAGTTCTGCGGGGAGATAAATCCATCTTTGTGCAGGCTGGTGATGGTGGATCATGATTTGGAGGATGAAGAGAGAAGGATCTGATGACACTGTGGAGACCTGGCAGTGGGCGAGGGTACAGCAGCATGAATGAAATCAAAATAGACAGCAGCATATTTTTTTAAACGTGACATAAAAATGCCCGGTCAACAGAAAGTGTATTGTTGTTCAAGATCAGTTGACGAACAGCTGATCTCGCAATTGGCACGAAGCGACGGAAACGACTGAGCGTGTGTGCATGCGTGGTGAGAGGAGATAGAGACGGGATGAGACATAAATACCATCGCTGAAGGACGAGCATGGGAGATAAGCAGAAGAGGCGGAGGCAATCGAAGACGAAGGCCTTAATGTGTAAGAACGCCAGCTGCCATAAAACACAAAGAACAGCAACTGCAGCAAACAAGAGAGTTGTCTTTTGAACTCGACTTACACCAGAGTTTCGTTTAGTTAGCTGTTCTTGAGCTTTTGCCCAAATTCCATGTGCAAACGTCGGTTCGCTGATTCTTATGTTGACATGGTCTAAGCAGTTTTACACAAGACGGCATCATTTTTGCGGTTAAGTACAGAATAAACACACTACAAATGTGTCATGTTACCTTTATACGTGATGAAAATTAGGTGAGTTTATACTTCAAAATGTTTTTGGTGCCACATAAAAGCAGAAAGACAGGAAAACTGGAGAGCTTTCAAGTTCAAGTTACACGCAATTCATTTCAGTTTGAACTATTATTTTAATTTAATTCACTTGCACTCGGTACAAAGGAGTCCTTGTCGAACATTTGCGGGGATAATGGGAGTGTGAAATGTCTTTCTGAAGAGAGCGGCTGCAGTTGATGAGACTTTTCACTTGCTATGTCAAGACCCCATTGTCTCTGTCAAAGGGAGTCACATTCAAGTGTGTGTTACTGTGATGCAGACAATGTGATGCAGCTGATGACTCGACGTGTTCAGTCTGATTGCCACGAGAAATCAGATCAACTTGGTATAAATATGATGTTTGTCTCATAGACCGTAAATAACATTGGATGTAGTCTTCCCGTTGCAGAATCAAGCCTTGAGAGTCATGATTTGACTTGACTGAACACAGAAATTCACCTGCAACCTGTCAATCACACTGGTGTCCACTCATATGTTCCATGTTTTATCATCTTTTTGACTCTACATGACAACATAATACATATGTGGTATCATATTCTATCAAAGAATACCTCAAATTTGAGAAGTACACTCATTTTGTTTTTACTGGTGAAACCTACATCCGTTCTTTAATAACAGTATATGGTTTGTCATTATAACATGTGACACCAAAAACATTAAAAGCTGTCTCATGCTCTAGCTGTTTCTCTCTCTCTCTTTCTCTTTGAATGCTCACCCTGGCTGCAGGTCGAGAGAAGAGAAAGGGTCCCATGATCTCTGCCAGCGATGCCGAGTTCCCACGGGACTACCACACCCTGGCCGCCGGTGGCGCCCGCGGGGCCCGGCGGTTCCCCGACAACTCCAACGGGGGGTTCACGTCCTCCTCGCTGGACCGCCGCCACAACTCTGTGGCCGCCAAGAGCCTGGAGGCCCTGAACAGCATACACAAGGCGGACATCGAGCGGCAGCGGGATGCTCTCGTGGACCTCCAGAAAAACAAGTACTCCAACAACAGCCCCGGCAACATGTCACAGGGCGCCGCTGCTGCCGCCGCCGCCGCCGCTGCTGGACGACAGGTATCTCACAATTGCTGAGTAGTACAAACTTTGTATCTCACATGTCTCCATGAAAATAGACCAAGGACCTTAATCATGCCAGAGATGACTGGTTACCTCAGGAGAAACAGAGCAGTTATTTATAATCAAACACCAGCCACAATTTATATTCTGATCCTTTCATAATATGTCAGGACCTACTGCACGCACACAGCTCACAGTGAGGGACGCTGTACTACATCAACATTACTGTGTGCATCAGCAGCAGGATACAGGATAATACACCAAAACTGTTTGTAATTCAAGACCACACTGAAGCAACAATATAGTTACACAGGAAATAAAGACGCACATTTTTACTACCACTGTATAATAAGCTGAGATTGTTTAGAGGATAGAGCAGTAGACGATGGATTGATTATAATTAGAATAATGATAATATTTCCAGCAGTAGTTGAGTTTCCATCCATCCATTTTATACCACTTTATCCTCCACATGAGTTTTAGTGAACTTTTGGTAATGAAATGTAAACACAACAGTACACATTTGACCTTTTACGACATTTTAGAGGAAGCACAACTTCCAGACAACTATTCGTAATAGTTTGAGATTCAACGCCCTTTTTTCTCCAATTCAGTCTGGACCTTTGGGATATTTAATGAAAATAAGACGACGAAGAAGTGTAAGGACTGCCTCATAGATAAAACTGTATGTAGATAGATGGATGGGAGTGTATACGTGTGTGCACGGTGTCTGTCGAACATGAAGCTCCACGGAGGCTTCGTCCGCAGATAAAAGTGTCATGTTGTCCACTCAACAACACGCACACACCTCCACTCCAACACACAGAGCGACCAAAGCACGGAAAGAACAAGGAATGTCTGGAGAGGACTGAAGTGCCTCGGCAACACAGCATCCTTGTCAGCAGTTACATGTCAACCTTTATGTCACCGCAGTGGCTGATTTAAAAACACCACACAGCTACAGTATATACAGTATATATGTATATACATATGTATATATGTATGTATGTATATATGTATGTATATATATATATACATATATATATATATATATATATACATATGTATATATATATATATATATATGAAGAGATTATACAAACCCATCAAGTGTTAGAAATCAGTAATCAGGGAAATCAATGAGAATCAGGTGTTTTTCTGACTGAACCTCGTGAGGAATCTTGTAAACATATCATCTCAGATTATCTATAATTGTACGTGTTTTAATGCAAATGTGACTCACTGTATAATAACAAACCCAGAGAGAGGGACAGAGAGAGAGAGAGAGTGGAGCCTTGGGGGAGGAATGAGCTCTCTGAGTGCTTTCTATTTTCACATGTGAACATTTTCTTCCATGGGAGATAATAAGAGCACATCGGTGGGCTCGGAAACCCACACAAGCGCATTATGTGGCGAGATGCCTCAGGGGCTTCAGACGCTCACAGTTTTTTTTTTTTTTTCTGTCAATGACCGACTCGCTGGGTCAGTAATAGACACTTTTTAGCGGTTATTATCTGAGAGAGTGAGCAGTGGAATATTGACAAAAGTATTTAAGTGACGAGACGGCGAGAAAATGTAAAAACATGCAAAAATAATGTCAAATATTCTAACTAAGTCTGTTCCTCTCGGCTTCCTATCCTCAACACAGCTGTACATGTTTGAATACAGTTTTTCTCATTCGCTTTCTTCTCCGTGGCGAGATGATCTCACGTCTGTGCATAAATAAACAGCTACAGTCTAGATGTTTCAGTCTGACTTAGCATAAAGACGGGAGGCAGGGGAGTACTTGCTGCAGGGGCGCTGACCAAATCCTCTAAAGCCTGCTAATGAACACAATGAATCTTGTTTGTTTACTTGCACGTTAACACTTACTTGCAGTTTATCCACTCCGGACTTCTCATGCAGTAAGCACAGGTTTTGGATTTGGACCTTCGGTTCGGATTGTACCAAAACGTCTCAGCTATCAGCTAACTCAAACTGAAAAGGATAAGCGATATAGAAAATTAAGAAGTTCGAGGTGACTGATGTTTTGTCATCCGTCCCCACATTTTCACTTAATTATAAAAGAAAAAAACAAAAGCAGCACATCTTCATAGCTCAATGTCACATTTTAACAGAAAAATGACTCCATCACTAATAATTCATCTGTTTCCAGTGTTTGAATAAGAATCACCCGACGACTCCCTTATGTTTACACCTGAGCTATTTGATAATATCGGTCCCACAATGCTTAACTTACTATTTATTTACTATTACTGTTTAATATTTTGTTCATAGACTGTGTGAAGTGAAGTGAAGCCAGCGTGGAAGTGTCTGAAACTGTATTCTCTCCAATGACCACCAGGGGCAAATCCACTGGTTACAAAAAGTCACTCCAAAGTAAATGTCCCTACTTCACATTTAATTAATAACATTAGTAAACAGGAGTTCAGGGTCTCAGTTACTAGTTCCAGGTCCTTTTTTATAAATGATGGTCCCATTTAGATTAAAATAGACCATAAAGCAGGCTGCGTATTGGTACCATGTGATTAACGTTGTACAGTCTCTCAGTTTGAACCATGGCCTTCTGAATGTGTTCACTTCTCTTTTCAAAAACCCAGTATGGCTCACTAAACTTAATGTGAAATGAATTTCTGCATTAACTTAACAATGAAAACCATAGAAATTCATATTTCTATTGAACGCAATAGTTTCATTCATCTTCTTACCTTTACGTTAGGGTTTGCCTTTGAAATGCTCTCAATGAAATACCAGAACTCTTCAGTGTAAAACGACCGATCCGTTGGTCCTGTAAATACTTCACAATAAAAGCCTCAAATATTTGTTTCATGTACAGGCCATTTTATCTGAACCAATAAGCAAATGTTTCAATTTTCAGATAAACTACATTACTTAAAAGTCCAATATGCACCACTAGTCGTCACAGTTGAGCATAATAAACCAAAACAAAGCCGATTGTGACACTTGCAGTAATTCTAGTGAGCTATTGTGTCTATTCTAGCCAGTCGTCACCCATGAAAATAGAAGAAACCTATGAGTCCAGGTAAAGAAAAGCTTATCTGACTGCCAAGACGGAGACGTGTTGACAGCAAATAGAGAAGGATGCTCTGCTCAAGTCATCAGACCTCTGTATTTATATAGTTATTATTTCTTTCCTGATGTCTTGTGAGGCAGAATGTTGCATATTGCACCTTTAAGTCAGTCCTTTTTCATCCCTCCCTCCAAACCTCCGTCACTGCCCATCGTGTCTTGTTTGTCCAGCTCCTCCTTCCTCCCCACCCACTCTTTGCTCTCCATGTGCTGTGTCTATTTACCTAAACCACTCTATCTGTCTCCTGATGAAAAAAGGTGGAGTGACAAGAGGAGGATGAGAGAGAGAGAGTGTGAGAGAGTGTGGGAGAAACAGGTGGAGTCTGCCATCGTCATGGCAACCCACCGTTCCCCATATAAGGGCAACCGAGTGATATCATATGGTTGGCAATGCCTGGGCTTTGGAGAGAGGCACTGTACTGACTGAGAGGCAACAGCAGTGGGAGAGAGAGAGAGCGAGCGACAGGAGAGACAGTGAAAGAAGGAAGGTGTTTGGGGTTTTTCTTTTTTCACCATTTGCCAGGGACGAGGGAGAGTGACAGCGGCAGAGAGGGAGGGAGAGACAGGACAGGAGGAGGAGGGGACACAGGAAGGGATGCTTAATGCCTCATAGGCGCTACTACGGGTACCAGCGAGGGGGGACTCTGGCGGATCCTTGGGGCGCGGGAAAGACAGAGCTGCAGTGAAAAGCAGAAAAAAATGGAGAGGGGGGAGGAGGATGAGGGAGGCGTGTGGAGCGGGCGGATGCACCAGGCGGCCAACATGCTCATTAAGTAGCAAACGGTAACTCTCTCTCCCTCTGTCCCTCTCTCTCTCTCTCTAACCCCGGTCATGCAGCCTCAGCTGAGACGTTTGGGCATTCCTCCGTGTTGCTGCCATGGCTGTGTGACGTCTGTGCTGCTGCATGGATGTGACGGAGTGATGTCAAGAACAGGAGTGTGTGTGTGTGTGTGTGTGTGTGTGTGTGTGTGTGTGTGTTTATCCGTAATGTATGTTGAGGCATGTGTGTGTACAGTACAAGTACAAGTGATGGTAAAATGGACTGATGAGCACACAACTCATCTCCTTTTCTCTCTCTCTCTCTGTGTGTGCGTGTGCGCGTGTGTGAGTCCATGTTTTCGTCACCTCTAAGGGACTTGTTTTGGTTTAAACTCTAACCTTGTCAGGACCAGTAGTCCTCATGGGGACCAAAGCCTGCTTGTGATGACCTCATTTCTGAGGTCCTGTTAAAGGCAGGATGTGAATTGTGGTTAGGTTAAGGTTAGTCATTAACTGATCATGTTTAAGATTCAGGATTAGGTTTTAGTTTAGTCTGGATAGCTGTGCAAATGTGTGTGTGTGTGTGTGTGTGTGTGTGTGTGTTTGTGACAGTAAGGGTCCATTTGTTCCCAAACGTGCAGGTGTTGGCCAGGTGTGTCTGTGCTGCCGCAGTGATAAATGTGTGTGTGTGTGTGTGTGTGTGTGTGTTCATATATGCATCATGCCCATGTTTTGCAGCAGCAGTGTGAGGGTGAGCACATTTGTGATCTCCAAGCATCAGCACTAGTGTTCACTTCTGCTGCTGCGTTTGTGTTTTGGCCGGAAAGGAAGCAAAGTGGACGATGAGTTTGGTAGGGGGTGAAAACAGAAAAAAGAAAAAAGAGGGTGGGTACAAAGATGGCTTCTTAGCATGCTGGACAGGCATGTGTGTGTCTCTGTGCACATCCACAGTTTTCCTTTCTCGCCTTCCACTCTTCCCCCCCTTCATCTCTCTAAGCTCTGTCTGTCTGTCTATGTGCACACTATATGCACCCTGGGATTTCAGCTCAAGTGATTGAGAAATATTGCAGGCGGTAATCACTGAGTCACGGTGCATAGGGGGCCTGTTTGTGTCAGATGAGACAGGTTTTATGTTCCAAAAAAAGCTCCACTTGTTGGTGCATTAAATTATCCGTGGAGTGACTTTTTGGTGGTGATTTTCGCCATTCCAATTTCACGTGAAAACTGTGGGATTGGGCGATTGCACAGTGAACAGCGCAGTGTGAAAAGTAAGATATAGGTATTAGGGATTATAACACAGTGGGTGCTTCGCTCCGCACTTATCAGCTGTTTGTTTCTGGCACAATAATACGGACAAGCGCCTGTGAGTCGGGTGATAATATTAACACCTACTGCATTTCCTGGTTATCAGGCTGAAAAGCGGCTGCGTGGACGTACTTCAGAGTTGAACATGAAGTCGGTGGGAGGTTGAAGAGGTTGAAAGTGTCTGGCACAATTAATATTCTTTTGACAAGAATTACAGTGAGGAAAAGGTAAAACCATGAGACATGAATGTTGATTAGAAACCTTGGATTAAAGCAAGGCAACTTAAATAATGACGTTCATAACTAATAACTATTAAATCAGCAATAACATTTCAATTGGTTAATACATCCAATTAATAAAAAGCAAAAAAAATATTTAGGCCATTTAATGAAAAAAATGCACCATGGCTGCTCATAATTCTAGGTAATTAATGGTACTACAAAAACAGAACTGATCTCTCTACCTCGCCTCCCTCTTTACCTTTCACCACAACCTGTCTAGGCACATTGCTGCACATCTATGAATCTGGTTCTTTCAGATGTTTCTTCCTGTTAAAAGGGAGTGTTTCTCTCCACTGATGCCTAGTGTTTGCTCAGTGTATGAACTGTTATTTATCTCTATAATGTCTCTATAAGGTTTCTGCCTAATTATGTACAGTGCCTTCAGATAATGTATGTTGTGATTTGGCGCGATACAAATAAAATTGAATTGTGCGTCGAAATAAATTCTAGTATTTCAGAAGGACGTTATATTTTAATCTGTGTTAGTCCTGTGAAGACTGACTGGGATTAAAAGAAATACAAAGTCCACATTTTTCGTCACCTACAATTTGAAAATAAACAAAGGACCCACTGCAAAGTAACTCACCTCTGCTTTAATTTGAGTCGCCCGACGTCAATATTGCATTTACGGCGTGCGACATATTGCGTGTAACACGTATCGCACAAATGTGCAAAGCAGCTTAATGTTTTCATGAGCAGCACTGTGTCATGCACAAAAGAGCTCAGATGAGGCTCAGAGCTGATTGAGAGTGAGAGAGAGGTGATCATGCAAGAGCGGGGAGATAATGGTGAGGGCTAAGCTGCAAAATGCCAAACAACCTGGTCGACCGAGGGGCACGAGTCTTGGCGATGACATGAATAAAAACACTCCTATGGCCACATAAGTCGGAGACTCTGTGTGGGATGCACTGACATGTTTCCTTGTCAGTGATGAAGAGAAGACTTAAATAACAGATGCGGGAACCTTGAAAACCAAAGTGGAAGAATCTTTACGCAAATAAATCATAGGAATACGGAGAAACAAAGGGATTAGCTCAAGATCGAGGGCCACAAACTTTTCTATTGAGCATCATGGTGGTTATTTAATGGCTTGGGTGTACATGGCTTACAGTGGAAGCAGCACGGTGACATTTAATGATGATTTCACTGCTGTGGGAAACAACCAGGGGCAGACCGTGCTCGGGTTCACTCTAATGCATTGAAAACAATCGCATGACATGTCATCATTCAGCCGGACAACGATCGCGAGCATCCAGCCACGTCTCAGTCCGAGTATGATTTACGTGGCGAGGAGTGGCCTTAAAGCGAAGAGACAACACAACAGCCATGATGAGCTGAGGGAGGGAGGCAGCAGCAGCAGCAGACGAGTTCTGCTGATGTCACTGAAAAAAATATAGATCTAGAGATAAAATATTCTTATTTCATGTAGTCTGTCCAATTATTTTTGATCCCTTAAACTCTAGACAGAGCTACTTCTCCCACAGTTCTTTCCCCATACTGACATAAACCTGCTCAAATTACAGCCAAGATGTTCACTTTAATATAATGTAATTCTCTCTTTTTTTGAATTTGAAGTCCGGCTTAAAGAATTTGAAATAAGTGCTGTTTAAAAACGTGCAGACTTGTCTCGTGTTACTTCAAGACAAGCGGGACGATGAGGACGAGCGGTCCTATGGCTTTCACAACAAATTTTTTGTTAAAAATTAGAAATTCGCTCATTATGTTTCTGCTGGTGCGATGACTGCTCGTGAGTGAAATGGGGAGAAAACAGTCACATAAAGAAATGTTGAAAATTAATATTTTCAGGCTGGGGGTAATTATGGCCAAAAAGGTGATCATGATAAAAAAAACATTTCAGATTAAAAAATAATAAAAGAGGGGCAGAAAATAGGTGGAAAAACATTAAAAGCAATTCAAATATCTATTTGCAGAATAGAAAACGTTTTGATCGAAGAAAACCATAATCATTGTTATCGTTGTATCACTCTGTGGGATTCATTTTCTGGTCATGCAGAATTGATATGTTTAATTAAGTATGACAGAAAGAAAGAAACACAAGTGTTCGGTGTGCTTGCACAACGACTGTGCTGTTTTGCTCACTGGACTTGGACACGGACGTATACGAGCCTCTGAAATGTAGGTCACAGCATCCAATGGGTCTCTGGAGGTCTTTATGTCATTCTCCTGAATGAAGTGACATTCTTCTGCCCTCCTTCCTCTATTCTACTTTTAACAAAAAAAAAAAGTGAAGTAAGTTTCAAAAGCGGTGACACCAGGAGCGAGCAGAGAGACATATTAGGGCTCTGGACAGCTCCCAGAACATCTGCTCAAACATCAACTGAAAGTTCCACCTACACCTTTCTTTGATTATAAGAGGCGGAATAAATTAATAATAATAATAAAAAAAAACACAGACGACATTAATCACACACTTGAGCTCTCGGCTTTTAAAGTCATGTTAAAATAACCAAAATATGCAAGTCATTTTTAATGAATGCTGTTGCCGCTGCAGTGTCAGCAACCTCTCCGTTCTTTTCTAAAACAGTTGCAAATTGCTGTTGTGACATTCGTAGACTCCTGGGTTCAGGACATGGCATCCGGCGGCAGTGAAGCTCCGAGTGAAAAGGCAGCACATTCATCTCAAGAGTATGTTTTTTTTTTAAATGTGCTCAGCCGTGATGAGTTTATTCTTTCAACAGCTACAGAGTCAGAGGTTGCATTCCTGTCATCGTTTCTCATCTTCTTGCACACAAATATGCCTGTTTGCTGTATTTAAAGTAAGAGCCACGATTTGTATGACGTGCATTGGTCAAATCCAGATTTCCGTCCTGTTAAATCCTTCTCATCCCGCTGTCTAAGGGTGTTGTTTTTGTAGTGAAGGTCTGACTGAGACGTGCCCGTGTGTGTGTGTGTGTGTGTGTGTGTGTGTGTGTGTGTGGTTTCAGTCGTAAGAACAGGAGCTGAACCCAAACCTTTGTGGCGAAGGCAGCTGAGCCACAAGCAAAGCTTTCATTCGCCATCCCATCTATATTCCAACACCTCGCTTTTTGATCATAAGCTTTGGTTAGTGAATGGAAGAGTAAGGGATACGAGCGTCTGAAATCAGTTTCAGGGTGGCTGAGCTCAGAGCTTCAGAGATGTGGCGGTAAAGAGCTCCACAGAGAGTTCCCACTGACACCGTGGCTTAAATCTATGTGGAGAGGAGCCAGTGGAGGTGGTTCAAGCATCTGATTAGGAAACCTCCAGCACAGCCTGGCCACATCCAACCGGTCGGCATCAGTGAGATTCTTGTATGATCTAATTCTACTGCAACTGGACCCTTTACGAGCTGCAGGAAATGGAAGGATGGATGAGCAGACAGCAATGATTGCTGCTGCATTTGTTTGCTCTTTTAACAGCCGTCAGTGTGTTGATAGAAGTGTCAGTACTCTTATCTGGCTGCTGTTAAAGGGACTACACTATAAAGAAAAACAGTCATACATGTATTTGCAGGCGCTTATATTCAAAATATGTTGCAAGAATCATCAAAGGTTCATCGTTTTTCCCTCCGCGCTGCACAAATCACAGTGTAATCACACAAATAATCAAATTCACAGTGTGACCAAGTGCAAGATCGAAATCTAAAGTGATTTGGTTAAGATACAATTTAGACTAAACTGTTTTTTTTTTATTTAGGCCAAACTTTGCGGCTCCGCTTAAATCAAGTTACTCTCCTGTAATATTCCATTTCCTGTTCACACACAAAGTCACGCAATTGTGGGAATAATAGTTCTGAGGTGTATTATTGATCATGGGCCGCATGTCAGGAGGTTAGATGAGATACATAAATTCTTTTAACACAGTATAAACAGTCACCGCACACGATTGTTATATTTAGGTGGTTCCAATAGCTCACTAGTCCAAAAATGAAGCCATATATGACTATTTATAATATAAATATTAAAGTATCTCGTTAGAAGGGATGGCATGATATCACTTTTTTGTATCATATACAGATATTTGCTATCACAACATCGTCGTTTTCATGACTCATAGTCCACCAGACTCCTTGGTTTAATTGGGGCTTACAACATTCCCCTCTTTACGTGGCGCTGCATCAAGAATTCCTGAAGGAGAAGACACGACATGTTCGTATGTTTAACGCACGTATGTTTTGGTTGTGTTTACCCACAATGCCCCGCGTTGTAGTCCACGTCCTGCATTTGGTTCACTTGGAGCGAACCAAGACCTACGTTTTTTCTTAGGCGGACCAGAGTTCGGTTGCGCATTCACGCCTCTACCAAACGAACCAAGCAAACGAGCTAGGGTTCGATAAAGAAGGAGCTGGTGTGAATGCACCCTTAGCATATATCGTTATTGTAGTTTACATAGTTATACATTATCCATTTCACACAATTTCATCATCAATCATTCCCCAACTATATAGAAGAAAACAATAGCCCAAAACATCTGTGCATGGAGAAGTATTGGGTCATTTTTCTCTTGCCGTTATCCGATCCAGTGGCTCCTCCCTCGTTGTTAGTTGTTGGAGCAAACTAAATAGATTTAGGAAACAGCTGTTACACAGTGTATACAACTGTCGTCTTCATTCCGTCCGTCTTAAATTCTTGCCGCGTCGTTGGTGTCGGGGTTGAAAATGACTGCAGACTTTGTGCTCGGATCTGTTTCCAGATTTAACGTGTTCAGCGCTCATCAGTCCAAGTTAATGAGTGGTAATTGTTTGGGGAGTAGCGATGCTTGAGCTCTACACTGTGAACCTTTCATTCAGACTCAGCTGAAAGAATCTTGAGTGGGTTGCACATCAAAGAAGACTGAAGCGTGAACGCGCGGCACAATTTACATGTGGGAAAACGACAGAAAAAAAAAAACGTGTTTGGAAACAACACAAATGTGGGCATCAGTCAAGCGGCTGTCGTTTAACGGCTTCACTCTGCAGGGATTTGTATCTATGCAGACAGCAGCATCCCTGAGGTCCAGCACTGAAGTTTGGTGATAAATTGTGGCTCATAGTTGGTTTTCCACTTCATAAAGTGTTGCATGCGGAGGGTTGAGCTCAGGGCCTGTTCAGCATGAGTTCATCTGCAACAAAAAAAAAGTTCCTGAGCCGGAGCTGACTTTAGTGGGTGTTAAAATGGTAAAGAGACGACGTATCATCATTGTTTACTGTATTTTAGCTAAATACCAGCATTGGAAATGAATAGTTTCTGAAAAGTCTTACAAGGGTGAGTTTAAAATGTCTATAAATGTCAGGGGCACCCCAGCCCTATATGGATGGATGGATGGATTGATGGATAGACAGTAACTAGATGTAATTTAACTTGTAAAAAGTACAAAATCAATGATATTCAGTCTGTCTTCTGACCCTTGTTGGTCAAATTAATGGGATGAAAAGAAGGAAAAGAAAATGTTCGTATGTGGAGAAAATGTGTCCTAAATAATCTGAAGTACAATAACCTGTCTGTCTCTGTCCACATAAAAATAAAGACGGCAGCTTCCTAATCCAGCGTCTGTGCATTGCTTTAATCTTGGTCCTGGGCCCATGCCAGACAAGTCTGCAATCTCAGGAGAGCGAGCGAGAGGCTGAATTTAGGAGCTGCCTGGTTCTACATCATTAGTGCGTATGAAGTCATTGTAAACATTTGATTAATTGCCTGCGTGGCAATTACAAGCAATTAAAGTCCTATTATGACGCCAGTGAAGGACAACGCAAGCTAATCTGGCCATCATCGCGATAATGAACTCGTCATTTTCTCAGCGAGCCTAATATACACAAACGGCACACTGTGTGCGTTTGTTTGTTCCCTTAAGCAGAATGACTCGCGGCCATTTTGATCAACGTGTCGGAGAGCGTTCTCAGGCGCTGTTATTGCACTGTCTTCATAAAACTAATGTATGCTGTTATGCCTCTTGAACTTTATTAGTCACACTCTGCACTATCGCTCTCACATCTGCACATGGGAACTTAGTGACAGAGCACTTTCTCTCAGTCCTTCTGGTTTTTTATGCTCCTTTGCTTGACGTTTAGCAGTGTGCATAAGAAAATGTCTCACACTCGACCCCCCCTCCCCCTTTTTCTTTCACCCTCCCCGTCCCTCTTCTGTCTCCTTTGTTTTTCCTATCCTCCCCCCCCTCCTTGTAGCAACAGCCCAACTACTGGAGTTTCAAGGTCAGTGCCAATATTGTGTTTGTGTTTCAGAGTAAATCTGTGTCTCTAATAGGATAACTTGTGTCATGTCTCTGCATGCCCACTCGCCTCTTCACTGTTGCATCTGCTGATGGTCACATGTTGGCACACACACACACACACACACACACACACATTTCATTCGCACTTGTGCATTTCTTTGGTAGCAACTTACTGTAACACAGTGCTCGAGGAGAAATGGAGCCTGATTGATCGCTGACAGGCCGGAGACTGACTAAAATTGGGTTTAGGGACTTTAAGATTTTACTGAGGTGGCCCTCATGGTCTGTTTGTGTCAAAAATAGCAGCAGCTGTAGTTGTTTAACTTTATAATATCAATCATTTGGTGTGATTACAGGGCAGCTTCACCCATTTTTTTTCACCCCTTGATCAAATGAAGAATACATTTAAAATCATTGTAATGTAAAGGAAGTCGACTTTTTTGTCAATTTTATTGTTGTGGGAATGAGACACATCTCAGATCTACTGTCTGGTGATCAAGTAACACATTTATCTTTGGAAGTAAGTAAAACAAAATTGTATTTTTTAAGTTCAGACTTTTTGTGAAAATGTGTATCCGTTTAGTCCCATTTTAGACATGACATCGTCGCATTTTGAAGCAGGTTGCCATGGTTACGGGTGTCACTTCTCTGCCAGTGTTTCCAATCATTGCTTTCTATAATCTAAGAAAATGCTCTCGTTCCTGTTACGTTTATGTTTTTTTTCTTCTTCCAAAGAATAAGACGATAATAACTCCCTTGATCCTTTGATGTTGCCTTTAACTTAAAAAAGTTAAAGGGCAGCTTCCACCTGTGTTTATTTTCTTTGAAGGAAGTGACTTTGACCTTGACTTTTTTGTCAATTTTGTTATTTTTTTCAATCCCAACTTCCTCTGTTGTTGCGAATGAGACACATAACAGGTCTGATCAAATAACACATTTATCTCTGGAAATGAGTCAAATTTGGATATTTTGTGGGTAGTATTTGTGGTTCTCCACAACTAACGGATGTGCTATACATTTCCAGGTCTTGGGGGCAATTATTTAATGATGTAAACAAGAGGTGAACAGCACCAGCTGTGGACAGTGAGCGTGTGTTTTTTGCCCACTTGTAGTGTGAAATGAGAAATGTAGGGTAAATCTGAACGGGAAGCCATTAGTGGTCATCAGTCACTGGCGTCTCCATGTTACGTCTCTTATTAGTTTGTAGCTACTTCAAGCTGGTGTCACGTTTCCAGACGGAGGAACATGACGCCCAATCAAGTGAGAGAGAAAAAAAACAAACTGCAGCGTGCAGCTTCATCCTTGTCTGGAGTGTTTCCTCCCTGAGTTGCGTAATGTAAGAAGAATGTAATTTAAATTTGAGAGTGCGCTAATTAATCTCGCCGTAACAAACAGGCTCTGTCATTTAGGGTAAAAAGCTGCAGTGTGTGTGTGTGTGTTGTGTGCTTTATTGAAAGGGAGATTGCCTTCCCAGCAATTACTGGGAGGAACCTGTGTTTGCTTGTGCAGTCGTTGCTGTTTCTCTGGGGTTTCAGAATAATGAGCATCTGAGCTTTTTTTTTTACGTTTTATTTGCATTAATATTTTGAGATTTGAAGCCTTTTCTATTATCCCAACAGAAATAGCTGACAACATGTACTGTGGATTATTATTCGGAATGATTGGGATGTTTGTGGAAAGACAGTTTATCTATCATTGCACTGCAGCAGAGACGGCGATCTAAAAATCCTGGACAATTGAAAAAAAAAAAAATAATAATTTGCATTTCAGGATGCCGTAAGAGGTCTGGAACACTAAACCAAACATTTCCGTGATATTTATCTAAAATGTCATTGTTTCCCCAGTGAAAGGCCTATGATACATTATTATTAGTTCCAGCTCAGACTTGAATACATTATACTCAGTGCACAGACCCTTTGACCCTTACGGCGTCGCAGCCTATGGGAGATTGTCCTGTTGTGCATATGCTAACCTAAGCACTTATCCTGCAGCTTACGGCGTCTTAACCATAAAATGACTTGATATTCCGTTTGGCTCCTTCCACGCTTATTGCCGATACAGCAATTCTCAACTGCTCGAGCATTTTCCCCTCAAATGGAACAACAGGGAAGCTGCTGCTTTGGGATTAAATGGGTCTAAAATGTTTGCCGTGCTGTGCAGTGGGCTGAACTCTATGTTTTTGCTTTTTTTACAAATCCCATGAAAACTGCACGACTAATAATATTTCAATCGAAGTGTTTGGTTAAATGACTTTCATTTTTAGTACAAGAATTCTTTAAATGAGTCTTTTAAATAAAATCATTTAACTTCATATAATGTTGCTGTTGTTATTAGTTTTAGTTTCCAATTCAAGTCATGCACTGATTCTACTGATTTATGATTTCTACTTACACTGATGAATTCATAAACTTTGTCACTCCATGAACACTGTTGCCCTGCGTGACGTGTTCCTTCAGTATGATGAACACACAGTAGATTGTATTTAGAACATAAACAACTCCCTGAACAGTGCGTCACATTATTCTACCAATAGTCTCACAATCACATAAAACACATATATAAGAAGAGCATTTCTTAAATTAGTTTATTAATCTGCAGATGAAAATAATCTGTAAGCACTATTTTCTTCTGTTTGGATTAAGATCCACTTCAGTTGCTAGTAGAGGAAACAAATCCCTATGTGATTAAATAATTTATTTGAAGATGACGTTAAGCAGTGGTCATAAGACAGGATATACTAAAGTTAACAAGTAAAGTCTCAATCCAAATGCAGTTTCTGTAATTTATGATCCACTATTTATCATCTGCTGTTATGTAACATATGCTAAGAATAGTTTGAACAGAATGCAACATTAAAAAAAAAGAAGGTTAATTAGTAACACAGTTAAAAAGCAATGGAAAACAAGACAGAGATGTGATGATAATATTATTATTGCGGCACACAGATCTAATGTTTTCGCACGACACTATACATTACATGCTTCGTTTATTACATGACTGTTTCTCTGGTTATTCATTTTATGTTTATTATTCACCCATTTCAAACTAGGAAACAGGATAACGTGTAATGCAAACCCACTTATTAAGGAATATAGAATAATTATAATCCATTAACGCAGACTGGGACGGGTGCTGTAAATCGATTTTTAACGCCGATTCTCCGTGTGCTAATGATATTTTCATTAAATTAAAATTTTAACTCTGCGCTACCTCTCATTTTTTTATTTTATCTTATACATAATCTTTTCTCATTTTAGATAACGATAGATCAGCAGCAACTGCAGCTCGCTGATGTCTCTCGTCTGGCTTGTGGCAAACACACACACACACACACACGCTATACTTCTTAGTCTCCCCTCATTTGTTGCCGGTCTGCAGCTCATACATGATTGGTTATTGCCTCCTCTTTCGTCTCAGGGAGCTTCACCTCTTCTTCTGATGCAATAGAAACCCCTGCAGCAGCAGCAGCAGCAGCAGCAGCAGCAGCAGCAGCAGCAGCAGCAGCAGCAGCAGCAGCAGCAGCACACGGCCTGCTCATTTCTGCGAGGACGGCTGTGTGTTTAATAGTCTCTCCCCACTGGTCTCCTTTGATGTTGCGTTGGTTTGTCAGCTCACTAAATGCAAACGGGGGGGAAAGATTAGCACGCTGCAGGTGCACACACACACACACTCACACACACACAGACACAGACATGGAATATGGAAATATGGAGGAAGTGTGCATGTATGTTAGACACACACTGGCACCTGCTGCTGTCACTGACTGTGTCGGAAACACAATGCACCCTGATTCACTTACACAAACATCAGTGTTCCATTTTACCTCTCGTGTGCTCTTGTCTTTCTGTCACGAGTGGCCAAAGTAATCACAGTCTTTGTCTCCTCTCTTTGCCTCAGTGCTGGATTTAGAGGAATGTACCACACTGTGGGTTTGGATGGGGTTCAGAGAGGGAAGACTGCAAACAGCCGCTTCAGTGGGATCACAATTATTCGGCAGCCGTCTACATTCTGAAAGGAAAAAATATAATGGAGCCTATTGATTGTGGATTTTTTTTTGTTAAAGTAACCATAGCGACAAAACAGAGGAAATAGTTAATTAGAGAAATATGATTCCTCCATCCCGAGCGTCTACTACCGCATGATATATGCTATGAAAGTGCTGTATTGTAACGAGGACAAGTATATACACGACTTAAGTGAATGATAATGTGTTTATAATTATATGTTATGCAATACAATGGCAAAATAAACACACAGAAAGCTCATCATGAGCTTTTCAAGGCTTAATAATCCTTTATTTAGATCATTTGAAGATCTCTGTCCTGACCACAACCTAGAATTCAGAGTAGAGCACGGACAGATATTGTTGTCAGAAGGTGGTGGAGACCAAAAAAGGATAAAAGACAGGAAAAGCCAGCCTTTGTGGACACAAATGTGATTCCATATCAGAGATCACGTTGCTCTACAGCTGCTGATGGAACACATTTACCAAATGAATCAACTCAAACTTAATGGTTGGGTGATAGGAACATGTATACTAACAATTATGGCTTTTCAATAATGAACAGGCTCATCTGCATTCATTCAGTGCAAGGATGTGTCTCGAGTTTCTCAAGTATTAGACAATACAGTTTTATTATCAAATACAAAAAGAAAGACAGTAAATAAAGTAGATAATATATGGATAATATATGTATTACAGAGTTGTATTTTGTGCAGGTAAAAAATAGACAAGAGAAGGAAACAATAAGAGTAAGTACATCTCATGTCTTGTATAGAAAAATGTGACAGGGACATGTTCTGTACGGTGACGCATCCCCCGGACAATCTCTGCCACATTTGTCCCAGTGAGCGAGCCAAACTCCAGCCCATTCACTGGACTGCTTTTGTTGCTCTCATGCTGTCTGGCTGGGGATATGATGCTCTGCAGAAAATTGCTGTTCCCCAATCTGAGTCACGGAGAAAAGCTGGGGTGTTTTTCACCGCTAAAAGGTTTAGGAGGCCTGCTGCTGCTGCTGCTGCTGCAGTGACACCCCCACCTCTCACTACCTCCCCGCCCCCACACACACCCCCCCACTGGCACTGTGCTGAGGCACGTGGCCAGTATCACTTATCGACACTTCACCGCCATCTGTCAAGACTGTGATGTTTGCTTAGCGGGGTGCACATTAATAAGGCTGAACTTTGGTGGAAAGCAATAACTGAACTGGATTTTATGTGCGAGACAATTATCCTTCACTGTAGGCCGTATATATATATCCCAAGTTATATAAAGATTAGATGGGAATGAGTGATGAATTTCTCCACTATATGGACTTGGCTGGCTCAGTGCTGCACAAGCATCTTTATTGTTTATTTTATCAATGCAGTAAAAAAAAAAATCAGGAGGCCAGGACAAGATCACACACATCACGTCCTGCTCACATCAAGGTCAAACTCTGACTCCACTCGTCGCACAAAGTGTGTGAAACCGCTGATCAAAATGCCTCCCAACTCTGACTCACTGGTTCAGTGGGGGGGATATCAATGCAGGCAGGGGAACAAGAGGTTTTCTCTGCTCACTTAAAGACTAGTGCCCTTGAGCAAGGCAATTAACCCCCAGCTGCTCCTGGGGAGCAGCTCTGTGGGAAATGGAACAAGATGGCAGCTCAATCAGTTCTCTCTCCTCTTTCACCTGACATCTGTGTCCCATCCTGTACATTCAGATGATGTGACACTGATTCAGAGGCTCCTCCCTCTCTCTTGTTGTAGCGTCACTGGAAAAGAATGCTGTGGTCTGCAGTGATAATGCCCATTTTATCTCGGAGTTTTGGGGGGTGTGGCAGCTGTGTGTGTGTGTGTGTGAGGCGCACACTACAGCTGTGCACAGCTGCTGCATCAGTCAAGACTCTGTGTCATAGCTGGTGGGAAATTTTGCTCTCGGTGTCCAGTCACTGTGGGAACAGTCAGTCTTGGAAAAATCTGTACATAATATTAGCGTCTTGTGTAATTGATGAAAATGCTAGAAGTCGCGGTAAGTGTCCTCTGATATGCTGTATAGATATGGTTTGTTTTGGTCACAGTTTGTGCTTATATAGTTTCCGTTGTAGTTGTAATTGAATTGTAACAGCTTGTGTTTCCGTGACACCATGTTTTGGCTCTGACATACGTTTTTCCCACTTGTCTAAATCTAAATTCCACATTTCGATTTCCCTTTATTTCTTTTTGACTAATGTAGACCTGTACTGAAGGGGAGTAACAGCCAAATTGAGGTGTTAAAATTATGGAAAATCTGAAGCATTGCTGAAATATTTCAACTGTAGCCGACTTCTTTATTGTGGTGAATCTCACTGGTGAATGTATAGTTGATTAGCACTGAAATGAGCAGAAGAAGATCAAAGTTAATGCAAAGAAACGACATTATACACCACTGCCGTGAAAAAATAGTTGCAGAATTGCAGAGTAATGTTGCTGACAGACAGACAGACAGACAGACAGACAGAGGCCACCAATAATAGTTGAATAGCTTGAATGACCTGGGAGCCGATGAGTAATCTAGTCTGGCCAGTAGGGTAACTAACTTTTTGGGGAAAAGCAGAAGCAGCGGTTTCACAGAATTTCAAAATAAAAGTGTCTGTGTTGATATGGACTGATATATATTTCACAATAACTACATGTTTATAATGCAAAATTAATATATTACTTAACAAACACACACACACACACACATAAATGAGCTTGTAATTGATTGGAGGACCACATGTGGCCCTCAATCCACAAGTTTGAGACCTCTGCTAATCAAAAAGACAGGAAAGTGTCACTCATTATTCATGAGCGACACCTATTCGATATGTATGTTTCATGAATAATAACGTATTAAACAATAATTGAAGAAACTCTGCGGTAAAAAAAAACACTCTTTATTTATTAATGTATTTGTTAACAGCTGTGAATTAAATATAAAACATAAATGAAAAACACATCACAGTGTGTTATAAACTGTCTGTGAACACTGCTAATAAATAATTAATAGAGGCACTTAATGGAATTGGGTACCTTTAAATTGGTGCCATTATTAATTTTTTTAATTAATATACTAAACCTACAAGTCATGTCACTGCAAGTGTGTGTACTGTAATTTTTATTGCCTTCACTTGCCATTTATTTCAGACTTAGCACATAAAGTGTCCATGCTCCAGCAGTTTCCACTCAGTCATGCAACTCAAACAGGTGTCAGACACTGTTGTGTACAACGTTCATCTGTAACAATAATAAAGCTGTTACAGTGGAGTAATAAAGTCATTACAAACATTCTAGCTTACATTAAAATGTAACGATTGGAGATGTTGCTGTTGAGATAATCATCAGCACTACAGAAGATGTTATTTACTCTGCATTCAGTGCTCACTGTGTTTGTAGGTGAAGTATGAAGGTGCTGCTGCTGCTGTATGTAACCCACTATGTTAATTGATTTAAGAAAAAATAATCAAATTAGCGGAGTTAAAACTCATTATCTGGGCTTGACAGTGTTCATTTCAGTTATTCTAACAAATTATACACACAAAAGAAAACATGCATGGCTCTCTGACTGATACTTACAATCATCACCTGTGGTGGTGAAATGAATAACAAACTATTTAATGCTTATTTAACCCTTTTAAAAACAAGCTATAAAAAACATTATACAATAATATATTCTGTGTTTTTTTCACATACACCTGACCTAATTATGGATATCAACTACTAATTATATATTTTTTAATGATTTTAACCCTTTACATGCCAAGTATTTGTCACAATGCCTCCATGTTTGTAGATGTTAAAAACAGAACATATGAATTATTTTCAATATACTACATGCAAAGTTATTTTGTTTGTGTGTTGAATTATTACTGGCATACGTCTACCAGAGTCCAGATTGACACCCAGATATAATAAATTGCATGTATTATAATTTAATGGAATTGCAAAAATTGCAGTTTGAATAGGTTTCAGTGGGACATTTTTTGTGCCCAATGGTACAAGTGTAACACTTTTTTGTACACAGTGTATTTTAGCCTTGCTGTAGGAGCATGTCATGAATTTGTACTTCTGTGCAGTGTGAGTACACGATGGGGAGGCGGCGTTGGTCTCTGTTGTAGAATCGAGATGAAGAAGACAAACAGACGTTGGCAGCACAATATGAAACTGACATTTACTTCAGAAAAAACTCATTACTGACGGTTACGTTCATGAGCAGCAGGTGGGACACTTACTTACATTCATTGTCTTCGCCCAGTGATTAGAAGAAGCGTGCAGCCTTTTTTAATTTTGCATGAAATCCATGTCGTCTCTGGGAAATTATAAATCACCACATTTGTGATGGTAGTCAAAATGATGAAATGATGATTTCAGAAGACGCGGATGTTTGATGCGTACTTTTATGCAGCAGCTGCTTGAACTGGAGAGACCTTTGTGCTGTCTATGATGTGCTGTGATGAGTGCATGAGTGTGCACTTTGCTACACTTAACACCCCTGAGATATTGGAGTCGAGCAGAGACGTGAGTGATGCACAATAGGCAGCACAGTGGTGTTGTGTTACTCTGGGATTATATACTATAGAATTAAAGCAATAAATTCATTGACTGATTGGTGGATTGAGAAGAAATTGAACTGCAGCTATCATTTGTTAATCATGTTACTGAATACTGATGTTTTTATTTGATATGTTACACAAAAGCTAGGCATTTACTACTTAAAGTTCATTAAGAGACTTTTCAACATAAAGAACCATTTTTTTCTTATTATCTTTTGATTTAATGGATGCAAAAATGTTCAAATTCTGTTCTATATACCCAAGTTGACTTTCCCACCAGTCGGTAAATGCATTGTTTTTGTAATGTACAGCTACTGCAGTGAATCAACATGGCTGTAACTAATGAGTCCTTTCAGTTGATCTGTTGATCGTTTTCTTGGTGAATCGATTAGTTATATGTTCCATAAAATGTCAGAAAATGTTCAAAAATGTCCGCAAATGTTTCCATTTTTTATTAAAGATTTCTCTGTTATGCAGAGCAAAGAAAATATTCTGGGCTAAGACATAGAGCTTGTTTTAATTATTAAAAAAAACCCAAAACACTCAAACTGATTAACTGATATTTGATGATTAATGCAACTGATTAATAATTGATTAAGTGTTGCAGCCCTAATTTAATATATGTAAACTATCAAGACAGTTATCTTAGGCACTGCTCTCACTGAAATGCTAATAATTGATACACTATATGGACAAAGGTATTCGGACGCCTGACCTTTACACAAACATGGACTGTAATGATGTGTTCAAATACAGATGGTCCACCTTTTGCAGTTTTAACAGCTTCCACACTTCTTGGAAGACTTTCCCTCAGATTTTGAAGTGTTTCTCTGGTGAAGTCTCGCTCGTTCATTCTTTAGAGCATTTATATGGTCAGACACTGATGTGGCACTGGCTCTCAGTCGCTGTTCCAGTTCATCCCAAATGGTGCTCGATGGGGGTCGAGGTCAGGGCTCTGTGCGGGGTCAGTCAAGTTCTTTCACTCCAAACTCGTTAAACCATGTCTTTATAGTTGTTGCTTTGTGCACTGGAGCACAGTCATACTGGAACAGAAAAGGGCATTCCTCAAATGTTTGCCACAAAATTGGAAGCAGAGCATTGTTCAAAATGTCTTGGTATGCTGAAGTCTTAAGCTTGTCCTTCATTGGAGATAAGGGGCCTGGAGTCCAAACGCCTGATTGAAACACCTAAATTCAATACTTAACCCTTTAACACAGAGCGTATTGCAGATGACACTTTGCATTACTGTAATTACGGTAAAAACTGGTTTGTGCCAGTTTCTGAAAGCTGAGAGGTTGTAAGTCAAATCCAACGTGTGTTTATTATGGTCATTTCACTTGCTTGGTTGCAGTAAGCCAGTGAATAAAGTAAGGAAAGGAGCGGGAAAAACGCCTGTATATAGTTTCCATTTTTTGGCCTGTTTTTGGACATTGAGACAAAAACTCAAATTTTGTTCTGTTCAAATTTAACACACACAATCTGGTGCTCATGTATTGTGTTGTGTAATTGCCAGGTATTGAAAGTTAGTCTGGAAAAATGAGCAAAAGCACTTACAGGACATTTTCTGACCCTTTTATGGTTAAAATGAGCAAAAAAAAAAAGAAAGTCCAGACAGTCATCTTGAGGCTTAGGTGTTATAAGAGTAGTGTGTATGTTTCTTGAAGATATAATTGTAGAATCTCTAGATGAATCAGCCTTGTTGTTCGTTCTTACCCTGTGAAAGACACAGATTACGACAAAGGACCAGAGAATGTCATGTCAAGGTTTAGCAGACACTAGACTCGCTCTATAAGTGGCTGCTACTATATAATAAAGTGTCTTCAGTGATAGTGGCTAATGAAGTCATCCTAACGTCTCACTGCATTAGTTATATTGATATTAACTTGAGCGGCCTTGCTCTGATATGTCTCTCTCTTCCTTCAGGACTTAGGCACAGTTTTTTGTGTTTTTTTGATGTCACAGCTATTGTCTTTCATCCGTTTTCCATAACACAAAATGAATGAAAGAATGCAGCGATGAGGAGTTCGAAGCATTACTTATCCGAGTATCGCACATATTTTTACATGGCATCATCGAACCTGGCACCGACACATTTTCTCATTCCTCAGCCATGACAGTGCATGAGTCGATTTAATTTTCACTTCAGTTGGCAAGAAGTGCATGACATATCCTTCAGTGTGTTGCATGACATTTCTAAATTCAGTCACTGTACACGAGTGACTGTGGTGATTCGTATCAGCCTCTTCCTGCCATGTCTTCTCGCCGCAGCTGAAGTCTCTCAGATGTGACAGCTGCGTCATCCGTGTTAGAAAATGAATTGCAAGAAAGCGCGAGAGGGAGGAGGTGATGGGGGGTGCGTGTCCACGGAGAGACAGTGTGGGAAAGTTTATTGACTATCACTGTGGAGTGGGACGAAAACAGCCAAGCTTCTCACCTTTAACCTGAGGGAACGCTCCTCTGCAGCCACTGGAAATGACTGCAGACAAAAGTTAGGAGAGTGCCATACATTTCTTCATGCATCTTTGAGTTTATGCCCTCTTCTCGCCTTTTCTCCGCTCCCTGTTTCATTTTTCTGACCATATTAGCTCTGACACTCTTTTTCGCTCCCTAACCACTATCTGCTCTTTTTGTCTTCACGGTTCACTGCACATTATAAATCCTGGGTGCTACAGTCTCTTCTCCTCAGTAGCTTTAGTCTTGTGTGGCTGACAGCAGAAGGTGTGCAGTGTCTTGTTGGTGAGCACACAGAGCTGACAGATATCGCCACTGCAATTTGATTTCGGTGGGACTGCATAACTCACAAAGCAAAGATGGATTTGAATGGGTTTATTTGGAGGATGTCGTTTATCTACAGAGAAAGAAGTGATTACATTTTGATGTAATGTGCAAAACAGAGTGGCCTTGGCAATGGTTTGATTTCTTTTAAAGATAATGTTTAGCTCCATATTCACTGTGTTGTAGTTTTGAAGTGTGATGGAGAAATTCAAATATTAATACTACAATACTCAAGGACAAGAACTTTTTTTGTATTATGCATATGTATGTTTTATTAAAGGTAGGGTGGTAGATCCTGGAAAAACAGTTCGAAGAGGCTACGTTTTTGAATACTGTAAAAAATGCTCCAGAAAATGATCTCCCACCCTACCTTTAAGTGTAAGAATATTGAGGCATTGCAATTTGGTCATACCGTTGTTTTAAATTGCGCTTTTTATTCAAAGCAGTAGCACACAAACTGTTATATTTTACACCCACATGGAGCTGCTGTTTTTAAGGACTCTAAAAAGCTGTTGTTGATGTGGAAGGACCACAGCCCCCAAGGCAAACTTTGTGTGCATGCGTGTGTATCAATATCAATAATTGCATGTCCTGTGACATGATCCCCCTTTCCCCTACATGTTTTTGTACACACATGCATGGCCGAGCGTCATGCCTGCATGCCCTCGGCTTGTTGGGACCTCAGGAATTCCAGCAGCTCCCGCACGGCGCTCTGCGAGGAGTCTGTCGAAAGCCACAGACGCGTGAGGCGATGGTAGCTGGCTCCACGCGGCGCTGTGGGAGCTCATTACTGTATTCTTTGGGCTGGAAAATGTCTGTCAGTAAAGATTCATTAAGAGTCAGCCTGCTGCAGCAGCTCCTCATCATGCTATAACAAGAGGTCCTTCACAATTTTAGCTTCCCAGTGGTTCACGTTGCACAGGTGAAATATCACTGGTCATCTGGTCATTAGTGTCACATTTCTAGTTTGCTCTATCACTTTATGGAACAGTTGAGGCTGCTATCTCTTCAGGGCCTGTGCACTTACAAAAAAACAAGAAACAAACCCAACCATTTGGGTTTTTATTTATATATATGTGTATATATATATATATATATATATATATGTTCTCTGAAATATTTAACTCAGACACTGTTTCATGATTTCTCGTCTCCTCTGTCCTCTTGTGGGAATTAAACTGAAGCACCGTCGAACGGCTTGGATGGCTTTTGTCCACCATTATCACTGAGAGTGTTTGGAGCGTGTTTGTTTAACCTGGCTGTTCAGTGCTGTTTCTAATTTTATCTTCAGCTTCTTTTTGTGTTGAGCCTCTGTTAGTGGAGGAGGTGTAAGGGCTGCTTTGTCTGAGGTAAACTGTGTTGTTGCTAAAAGCCTTCTTTTTGTCATGTTTTCTCTAATTACATGGATTCTCAAGGCCTTTTTTCCCCCCCTCCCCTGTTTGCTTGCTACATTTTCATCACAACAGAACAATATTCAGCCCACTAACATCTGTACTCCTTCGTTCTTTATCTGTACACTCTTTATCTATTTGTTTTTTTTTTCTTGTTCTCCCCCTCTTCTAACTTCTTATCTCGTGTCTCACAGACTCGAACGCCACGTGTGACGCGACTCAGCCCGACAAAGCCGGCGCTAGCTGACCAGGCCAACAGGGTATCCTTCGCATCAGCTGAAAATCTGGAAACCATGTCAGAGCCTGATATTCCCATCGGCTTCAACCGGATGAATCGGCTTCGCCAGAGCCTGCCGCTGGCCCGCTCGTCCAGCCAGGCCAAGCTGCGGGCACCAGGTCAGACCAATGTCCGTACGGCAAATAATCTGCGATACTTTCTACAGCAGTGATTCTTAAAGTGATGGGGGTGATTCTCTTGTTTTGTAAGGCATTTGTTTGGATGATTCATAAAACACTTATGCAGAGGGCTAATTCAAAGCTCAATGAAATGGTAAAAATCTTGGGAAATTGTTCAGACTTATAATTCAAGGGTTTTGTGGGCATCAGGGTATTTTCAGAACGTTGACTTCCTCATGTGCTGGACATGTAATTGTTAGATAATTCAATTTGGTCGCACATGGTTGTTGTGCATGAAAATTGACAATACATACAGCCTCTACAAAAGAATGATGTAGCATGAGTGGGTATGGAGTTCACCCCATGTGTGCGTGGGTTTTCTCTGGGTTCTCCAGTTTCCTCCCACAGTCCAAAGACATGCAGATTTGGGGTTGCGGTTAATTTGACACTCTGCATGGTTGTTCCTGTGATGGACTGGCGACCTGTCCAGGGTGTACCCCGCCTATCGCCCTATGTCTGCTGGGATTGGCACCCTGTGACCCTCATGTGGAGGATAAAGCGGTAGAAATGGAGTGGACATGGACATGATTGTTTCAGTAGTTGATTCAGCAGGCCTCCTCACATCTGTGGCTGCCATCTTGGTTCAGCAGCACTCATCTGCTTGTCAGTCTGCATAAATGCTTGTGACTAGTTCAACCTGTCTGAGGAGAGATGGATTTCTGTCTGAGTGGGGCGAGGAGTGGGGGTCACACCGATCCATGACAGTGAATTATAAACATCAGCTCACTGATTGGTCTCCTTTCCAGAGTAACATGAGGTTCCCAGAGGCAAAAGCCCATCGATTCTCCCACCTCTGGTGTCTCGTGACATTATTCAGGGCAACCATGAGGTTGATGTGTGTGGTTAAATGTGTCTCAACAACTGAATTAGTCATCCATGGCCCCGTCTGGATGAGTTATAACATCTTGCACCATAATTAAGTCAGAATTTTAATTAGTCCAATATTGCAAAACTAATGATGTTCCTCAGCTTCAGCTGTGGTTGTTAGCGTGCTGATGTTAGCACCACTGGGCCCCCAATGATGACGCTTTTTTCTGCTAGCGTTGCTGAAGACTGTTGACTTTTTACAATTATGAGAAGCATCATATTGAGTTTAATGTAGTGATTGTGTTTGGGGAGAAATTAGCAAAAAAAAAAAGATGCTGCACTGGAGCTGTCTTCCAAGAAATCCGTTTTTTGCGTTGACTGAGGGCTTTGAGTGTCAGGATGGGAAACCTGTCACATGCAGGCGCCTTCAAGGTGTCATGTCAAAGTCAGACATCAGCTGCCAATCTAATGGATGTTCAGAGCTATGTAATAAGTCCAAATGATCTCGTCAAGCCTCCTGCCTGCTTTGATTAATGGCTGTGACTGCAAACAAAATCATCTGCTTCCTCAAATGACAGGAGGCTGATGTTGTAGCTCCAGGCAACAAGCAGCAAGTATGTCACAATTCAATGTCGTCCACAGCCGAGTGTGTCACGTAAAAATGTAAAAGCCTGACATAGCCATTCTTATTATTTTATTATAAACATCATGTATGACACGATCCTTGACATTTATACATCTATAACGCAAACACCCATCCATCACAGCACTAATTTGACCTTTTGTGTACTTTAATATTACATATAACACACTGGTGAGTGCCACTACAGCTTCTGCCACAGCTGAAATTACGTCAAGTCACCTTTTCCGTCTCGGCCCTTTAACCCTTTAACGCCAAGCGTATCGCAGACTTCACATTTGCACAAGTTTGCATTATCGTAAAAATACGCGGCGGTCTGAGCTCTTCAAAAAATTCCAACCGTTTGTGAAAGCTGAGAAGTTGCACGTCAAAGCCAATAAGTGGTTATTACGGTAATTTCACAAGTCTGTTGCAAGAAGCTGGCAAATCAGCATCTTTGTTACTAGAAAGGAGAGATTTGCGTCTATATCCATTTTTGGCTTGTTTTTGGACATTGAGACAAATGTTATATTAAATGTGTTTGATGTTGTTAAATTTCAAATTTAGCATGCAAAATCTGGTGTTCATGTGCAACTATTTTTTGTTTTTCTTCATTTTAAATTGTTAATTCACCATTTTTTCAAAAGCACTTAGTTACAGTGCATTTTCTGGTCCAGACTGACATTTTGAGGCTCAGGTGTTAAAGGGTTAACTACAGGGCAAAGCCATGTTCACCCACACTCATCCACACTCATCCACCACTATCTGTGGCGACAGTAGCTCAGCGGCAGAGTGAGTTGTCTTTCAACTGGAAGGTGGTGGTTCAAATTCTCCGCTATGCTAGTGTGGAAGTGTGTCCATGTTGCTCCTGACATCCGTGAATGCATATGATAGAAAAGCATGCTGCACATGGATGTGAATGGGTGTGAATTGGAGGGGTGTAAAGCAGCTTTGAGTGGTCGCCAGGACTCGTGAAGCGCTGTATAAATACAGACCGCTTATCATAGGAGGTTGTTCGGTGCTGTGAAGCTGCATTGTGGCACACAGATGGGCATTTCATTTGCTTTGTCCCCAATCAATGAAGGCATGCTGAATAACCGAAATGCCTCTCTGTATAGCACAAAGCATTTCAGCTACGCTCCCAACAACGCTCTCTTTAATAAACGGGAAATAGAAATATCAATGTGTGTGAAATAGCTGTGAAGGCTATTGAAACATAAAATGGGTACCGAGTTGAATTTTGTCCCCCACCACCACTCTTTTCAAACTCCATTGCCCCTCCCCCTTCACCCATGATGGATCTCCCTCATTGCCCCTCCTCATCCATGAATGCAGGGATCTTGTTCCTCCAGCTTGGGGAGGAGACCCGCCGAGTGCACCTGACCCACGAGCTGACCAGCCTGGACACTCTGAGGGCCCTCATCGTGCACATGTTCCCTCAGAGGCTCACCATGGCCATGCTTAGGTATGCCACGCTCACACTACGCTGATTAATGTTCATCACACCTGCCTGGATGTTCACCGATCGGTCCGGTGGCATGTTTACACGTCATTTATCGAACTTGTGTCCGTCAATCATGAGGGCGAGACGTGTAAATGACACGGTGCCGCCTCAGCCTCAGACCTGGACGTGGAAATAATTGGCTTTGTCAACAGACAGATAAATAAAGCTGGCAAGAATAAAAGGAATCGATGAAACTAGAGGAGGTGTGAAATAACCATAATAAACATACAAGCTCTCATCTTATGAATCAAAGTTGAAACTCTCCTCTGTGCCTGTGTGAGGGAACATGAGCTATAATGCAGCTATAATTCATAGCATTTATTTTTTAAGGAGATAAAAGAACATACTATTTATTGAGGCAACATTTAAGATTCATTATGTGATTTGATTTGTTCATTTACAAAATTTATTATATCCCGCGGTGCTGTGTTATTTCGTTTTTTAGCAGGCTTGGTTAACTATTGGTGAAATGCTGATTCCTCTGAAATGTGGCTTTTATTCATGTTTAAGAATGAAACACTATTTCAGTTTCAGTGTCACATGCACGACTTCTCTACAGGACAAACTGACTTCCAATTTTCTCAACATATTGGACCAAAATGAAATCAATAGTTATTTTCATCATCGTATTTATAATAAAATATCTGTATGATCTAATCTAAAACAGGTTGCTCGTACGTACTGGTCACATTGTTAACATCAGCAGGACTCTTTTAACTCCAAGCTCGCTGCATATTACTTTTCTAATGAGTTCAATATCAAACTGTATCCAGTTGATTCCCTCAGCACAGCCAGATAAAGATTTTCCAATTTTCCCTTTTAGTCTGGAAATGAATGTACATAAATGCTTGTTACCAGATAATAGCTGCTGGGATTGTCACAGCACAGGCTATTTATTTAGCGTGTTTTTGTTTTTGCTTTGATGATAATTGACGTCCAGGTCTCCCAGCACGGCTCTGCTGATCAAAGATCAGACCCGTAACATCTTCTATGAGCTGGAGGACCCGCGGGACGTTCAGGACCGCTGCGTAATTAAGATCTACTGCAAAGAGCCCATATATGGCACCTACCCCGGACACCACAGCGCACACATGGCAAACGGAGATCTGCGGGTAGGTGTGTGTGTGCTTGTGTGTGTGTACATATGTTTTGTGTACAAGTGTATTTTTTCCACACAGGTTTTATCAGTGATACAGAAGCGTCCAGTCACTTGTGAGAGACAGCATCCTGGCTTTTCAGCGGCTTTAGTCTTAATTATCTTGGTGCTAAAACACAACAGTAAACTAATGTGAGGAACATTGTCCCGCCTCAGTCACACTCACCTTCTCCATCATCACCAGTTCATTCTGTGTGCGATCAAGGAGTGTTACAAACCATTGTCTCTTTCTGCCAGGGACACATAACAGTCAACATGCGCATCACCGCAATTACAGAATGGTTTCTTCCAGCGGTTTCAAAGCCAACGTGTGGTTATTACAGTGATGTCCCCGGTGAATCAGCGTCTTTGTCACCACAGAGGAGAGAGTTGGAAAAAGGCCTGTACATAGTTTCCATTTTGTTGGCCTGTTTTTGGACATTGAGACAAAAACTCAAACAACTCCCCAAACTGTTCATATTTCAAATTTAACATGCAAAATCTGGTGTTTGGGTAGAAGTACAGTGTTAAATTGTAAATACACTATTCTAACATAGCAGTAAATTATAGATAACTGCCAGATAAAATAAGCAAAAAAAAAGTCCAGACGGACATTTTGAGTCTTAGGTGTTAAAGGATTAATTCTCCCCCATGCCAGTACCCATCTCCCACATAACGCCGATGTTATCTCTGTCCATTTACAGGCTTCAGTTTGCATTACATAAAATGTCCACGAGCTTAGTTTCATACACTCTATGAAAGTGAAAGTGAAAGTCATGTGATCACACTCCAGCACTGCAGTTGTGCTGGGCTGGTGCTAGATAAATACAGTATATCACTCCACAGGTGCTGACTGGGCATTACGCCTGCAGACTGTAAAATAACATAAACACTGTTGGGAGATGATGGACTGTGGGTGCAGTCATCTGAGGACTGGCTCACGGTCACGGACCCGGATTGTTTTAGTTGAAGAAGCAGCCATATTTTAAAATGGTCTGTAAATACAGTGTGTACTGTCTATGTGCACACACACACACACACACTTTTACGACTGTGGAATACAACGTGTGGATTGTAACTTTTATAACTAGTATTTTATTAAGTATAAGTAGTATATGCATGACTTTGGTAGAAGTTGAAGTCACTTTTTATAATATTACTTAAGTAAAGTATATGACATTTACTGTACTTAAGTATCAAAAGTCATTTTCTGATATAGAATATACTACGGTTTTAGAAGTAAAAGTATTAAAAAGGTAAGGAGTTACGGTTGAGCCATGGTGGCTCAGTGGTAGTTGTTGTGGGTTAAATTTCTGGCTCTGCTAGTCTATGTGTGTCCTTGAGCAAGACACCTATGTTGCAGCATGTGAATGGGTATAAAAGATCATCAAGACGAGAAAAGCGTTATAGAAAGACCATTACCAACTCTTCTTCTTCTTTATTTGGTAGTAACGAGTAACAAAGGTAGTTAGAGGAAATGTAGATACAGATTACAAATTATTTGTAAGAAGAAATGATTCATTAATTGCAGGAAAAAAGTTACAAATTGACGATCAAACATCTCAAATCCAGACGACTTCTGCCTGAACAGACCAACAATATTGTACCCAGGAATATCCAATAGGCTTATATGAAAATGGAAAATTGAAATAGCAACACATCTACCAGCCATTTCGGCTTGCAAATGACTCAAACCAAGTCTTTTCCAACTCCCCGGGGTATCCACACAACAACAGTGTGATCATTTTCTAAAATAAAAGCTCTTTTTTGTGTGCTACTTATCTAAAAGTGGGTCATCAACAGTGGGTGTTCAGTGTGGAAGAAGTTACTGCTACTACTAAGTAGTTAATTGTTTAAAAAACATTTTTTACTAACTTATATTCAGCCCCGGCATGTATTTAAATCCAGCACTAAATCAGCAAAACTGTTCTGAAAGTGTGAAATCAATGTGCTTTGATGTGGAGGAAGTCCTTACAGCGACATGCAAAGACAACTCAGCAGGAGGTTTTAGGAGGAGGAAAAAAAACAACCAGAATAGAATATACAGTATTTCCCAGAGACACAGCTTGAACTCAGTTTGTCAGCCACCGTGTGAGGTCACCCACATTGGCTTAACGCTGATTTATTTATTCACACTTTGTGCTTTGCACCTGTCCATTTAATGGAAGACGACATTTAACCATGCTGTTTATATTTCGCTAATTATAATTGCGTTATTAATCTGAAAAAAGGCAATTAGATGCATGACTAGTTACCTCCAACACAAACAAAACACTGTGTTTTCCGTCGCTGAAGAGAGGATGAAACACATGCAGCAACGTCCCAATTATCACCATTATATCACCAAAAAAATGAACATCAGGTCATTTCTGTGTGAACTTCTTTACACACTAGACCAGATACATAACCATATTATATTCAGTGACGTGCTACATGACCTGCTGTTAGTCACAGGACCCTAATGTGACCTAATGTGGGTCCATGAGCTCAACTGTCAACAAAGGAAGAAACATCCAACAGAAACAGAGTGAGACAGAGACTCAGGAACACTGACGACTGTAGACAAACACCGTCCATCTCATTAGAATAACAAAAAAACAAGTGTGACACTTCTAGTGATTCTCCATCGAGAAGATAGGAATGATTATGTGGAGCATTGCCTTTATGTAAAGATAATGTCCCTGTTTTACTGTAGAGTGGCGGTTGCTTTCCTCTTATTTCAGGCCCAGTTATTTATTCATAAATTCTGCAAACAAACAACTACAACAAGGAAAGACGATAATTATGTAAAACTGAAATGCTATAATAGTGTTTTTATTGACAGTGTATATGTACACGAGCAGCTATTTGTCTGCAGAAAAGCCGCCGCTGTCGTGTAGTTTTCTGCAACGCTGTCAGTGAAAAACCGGTCCCGCCTTTCCTCCAATCATCATGCAGAAGCCCAGCATCTGCGCCCGCCCTCATTGACTCCCAGAGAAGCTGAGCTTCCATGGAAGTGACGTTTTTGCCAATCACCATCCTATTCTGTGCCGTCCCATAGAGAACAGCTGATACTGAACAAACTAGTGGCACATTCTGCATGCGTTCTAGTGCACGTTTTGTATTTGTTGACATTTTAGAGGAAGCTGAGCTTCCCTTTCTGTCTTAGAGCGATCGCCACTGATACTGTATATAAAAGGACGGGAATCCTTGTCTCCAGTCATTGTCAAATTGTTGACAACTATCATTTTGTTGATGAGCTGTTTTAGCTCTGCTGTCATTGTTGTTACCTTTATTCTCTTCATCTCACTCTCAGCATCTGTAAGTAAACACCCCTCCCACTGATGAGTCACTGGGACTTATCTTAACTCATCAGTCAACTGCAAAAATTAAATTAAACAAAAATTAAAAGTCTGTGTGTGTGTGTGTTTGTGTGTGTTTGCTCACAGCTGGGGCAAAAACAAACAATGCCAGCAGATGATGTCATTCACATTTCACATTGTTTTGTTAAGCCCTTGCATTTCGCCGCTGTCTAATTGCTGCTGTCATTATGCAAATGAGAAAACACTAATTAGAGAATGCAGTCTCTTAAAGAATAAAATAAATTAAACTTCAAATGTGATATTATGGAAAAATTAACACGTTGAGTTGATACTGTGAAAAATGAACCTTGCGTCATCTGAAATGAATTCAACTCTGTCGACTGCAGGACATTTCTGACACATTTGCTGTTCTCGGTTACCGTCAGTCAAACGCCCTGAGGCCTTTTGCTTGCATGAGCCGTTGTTACTCTGCCTGCCACTTTTCATTCTCCACCGCTGCCCATCGATGTTTTGGAGGTCAACTGCTTTCTCTCCCATGAGCTCAGTCTCCATCTTGAGGTCATGCAGGGCTCTGGACTCTTCCTAGCATTTTACAGCCTTAGCAAACCTTGACTTTTATGTGTGTCAGGTACACTGGCTGCTCCTCACGCTGCCAAGGTGAATGACTAGGATTTCTGTGTGTGTGTTGAGCTTATTGAGCCTAAGATCATTCCCTGATTGCAGACCACAAAAGCATGACCAGGATTAGTGAAGTCCATCCAGGCCTGTGTCTGAAGGAGCGACTATGGTTAAGGATGAGATTGATTGGCAGACATTCTGCAGCAAGAGATGCTCCGGCTTTGAAAGATGCTCTGGGATGAATCTCTGGGCAGCATACCCGCGGTCGACATCTCATGACTTGAGGGGTCTTAGAGGTGGAATGAATTGTCTGTGTGTCTTCAGCACTGTAAAAGGATGGTGTCAATATGAGGCTGTTGCTAAGATACCAGATGGAAGATGATGGCACTTGAGTCATTAGCCGGCTCTGAGGCCGTCTGCAGGGTGTTGTTGTGAGAGGCCTGAGGGTTATTACGTGGAAATATTGGTTTTCCAATTTGCATTTTCGTCAGGAGGTAGGACGGTGCGTCACGAGCAATTACCGTCCTGTCGCTTTTTGTGTTTTCCACACTGTAGCTATTACTGTTTGGCGGCGGCGTAGCCCCCAACATAAAGCTTTTACTTTCTGCGCACTCTACTGCCGCTCAATGTTTTTTGTTTTCCCGCGTTGGTTTGCCTTTCTTTGTGACATTTAGGATGGATGTCAAAAGATAAACCCCCATTCATGCATTGTCAGTCAATAAACTGTCAAGTGCAACTTAAAATGTACTTAAGAGTATAAGAGTCTTCTTTGTTTGTCTTGAATCTCAGATGAATGGCTGTGACATGTTGCTGTAAATCTACAACTTGTGACATATTTTAAAAGCTTGTTGCAGGATAATTACTGTTCTTTGATAGAAAAAAAAAAAAACATAAAAAGAGAATTAACAAATGTAAGATGTCCAGCCTGCATGTATGTTTGGCAAAGTGACAGTGTTTTAGTTTCAATGGCAGCTATTGCCCACTTTTAAAGGGCACATACAGTGTTCATCTTTCATATTGTGTTATTTATATTCTCTGAATTAAATATCTATTATTAGCTGTCTCTGTCATGTTGTTTATTGTTTCCCTGGTGAGACAATAAAGTACATTAGATCTGATTTGATTGTCCGTTCTATCTATTCACAGAGAGAAATGGTGTATGCACCTCAGGACTCTCCGCCCAACCGCCGCCTCAGCAACCCGCCCATGTCTTCCCAGCATTCCTCCTCCTCTGCCTCACCTCCCCAAGGCTCCCCCTCCCGTGCCCGCCTCCTCTACAGCAGCGGCAGGCCTTCGTCCTACGGCGGGCCGCAGCACAACACCCACTCCCTGCCACACCCACACCCACACTCACAGTCCCACCACTCCTCTCCTCACCAGCAGCCGCAGCTCCACCAGCCCCACCACACCCAGGCGGCCTTCTGTGCCTCCTCCAGCGCCATCCTGGAGCGCCGGGATGTGAAGCCCGACGATGAAGTGGGCGGGTCGAGGAGTATGGTGCTGCTGAGGGGGGACGATCGCGGCGGTGGCGGGATTTACGCGGACCCTTACTCTCTGGGCCCAGAGTCAAGTCGTCTGAGTCTCGCAGGAGGTCCTCACTCCCCTCTCCCGGCCAGAGCCGACCCATACGGCTCCTTATACCGTCGCGGAGGAGGAGGAGGTGGAGGAGCTGGATCAGTGCGCTCCCTCACTTCCTATTCAGCAGCTGCTTTACAAGGGGAGCTCATGGAAAGTGGCGCCCTCTACAGGCCAGGGGGACCACTATACAACGATGCTTATGCTGCATCTGTGTTGGCCATGGGGTTGCGGGTGCCACCACCTTCCTCCCCACAGAAGATACCAGACGTGAGGGATTCTTATGCAGGCACCTTACCCGGACGTGGCTCCCCCGGCAGGCAGAATTTGCGGAGGGACTCTGTGACTTCCTCCGTGTTTGGAGACAGTCCTAAGGCTCGGGGCCCGGGTCCAGGGATGGGTTTCACCTCAGAGCAGCTCTGTTTGATGGCTGGTCCTGGTGGGGAGGGCTCACCTCTGCTGGGGAATGAGACAGAGACCAGGTGAGAGAGGGACGTTCTCTGGAGTTCTTCTAGATTTCTTTGTGACGGGTATATTCATAAATCAGGATAAATATGCACCTACAGTATTAGATGTAGAAGAAGAAAAGGTAAACAAAGAGATAACTCAGTTATGAAAAATACTTTTTCCTTCATTTTCCTCTTGTCAAAAGTCATTTGAGTTGCATAAAGTCCCAAGCGTCAATGCTTTTTTAAACTGTGTATCTTGTTCTGCTAGACTGCAATTCTGTTTTTGTGGTTATGTTTTCTATCACCAAGCTGCCGTAACATGTCAATATCTATCACAGGGTTCATATCGTAAATCAATCCTACTTATCTATGTGACCTCTCTTTTGGATTCCATCCATCCACCCATCCAGGGAGCGTATGGAGGCAATGGAGAAGCAGATAGCCAGCCTGACCGGACTTCTGCAGAGAGTCTTGAGCAGAGCGCCCGAGGCAGAAAGCCCGTAAGGCAAATACTCAACTGCACATTTTTACTCCTTCAAAACTCAAACGAAAAAAATGACATAATGCACAATGGTTGTTGTCTCTAAATGTGCAAGTAAGGGGGTTTTCAACCTATAAGTCACAATCAATATTTTACCCTTAAAACAGCACCAGTTCTCCTCAGTTCACCTGCACACACTTTCTCTCAGTGTTAAAGCGTTTGCATATTCCTGCAGAGAAAGTGAAAGTGAAGTGATCATTCAAGTGTTCATTCCCTATGGTAGAAAAATGGGAATGTGTGATATAATATGTAAATGAACACACACACACACACACAGCCGTAAGGATATGTACATGTATTTCACCTCACAGCGACGCCTCACCTCAGTAAATCACAAGTGTGTTCTGACTGCATTATGTATTGTGACACTCTCTTCCAGGGAGAAGATTGAGACAGCCAGTGACTGCTCAGGAACTGACAGTAAGTCTTCACCACCGATCTCTCTCTCTCTCTATATATATATGTATATATATATATATATATATATATATATATATATATATATATATATATATATATATATATATATATATATATATATATATGTACACATATGTACACTGCCCGTCACTGTTCCACACAGCTGCCTGTTTTATAGCCATGCAAAGTGGCTCTTCTTCCTTCTCACAGAGCTGCTGCCACTGCCTTTTTTCAGTATTTTTTTATTTATTTTTAAATGCCTCATATGTATGTGATTGTAATGGCTGACTCTGAGGCTGTGAGCTTCTTCACACAGTGCACAGTGTATGTGCTGGCCTTTTTTGCTGCTGCTGCTGCTGCTGCTGCTGTGTAACTGGTGCCCATGCTTTTTGTGTTTGTTTATTTTAGCTGGACGAACTAAAAAAAAGAAAGGTAGCTACCTGAAGTGTTCTTGGAGCGACTGTTCCCCTGTGTGTGTGTGTGTTTGTTGATTTACCTCCCTCATATCTGGCGTTCCTTCATTTTCCTCTTGTCAAAAGTCATTTGAGTTGCACAAAATCAGAGAAAAAGAGTTGATTCTTTATTACTGAAGCTAGATAAACAATGCGTCGGCATAATAAATGCTGACAAAACTGCATGTTTAAAAAAAAAGCAGAATGAGTTGAGTTCTTGTGTTGAGCGCGCATTTCTCGGTTTAAATTAACCAAGAGGGAGGGAATTAAATGAATATCCTCTTCTTATCTGAATGTCTCATCCTCACGTTGAATCATAGATGAGCCTTTTACAACTTGATTTTCACTTTTCTTTGAAGTAGATCTGTTAATCAAACATTTAACTTCTGCTGAAGATTTACAGATACTTCACACTTTCATATTATACATTATAGATATTATAGATAATTATAGTCAGATTGACTTAACACTTTATCTGAGGGCCATATTTGCATACATTTAAAGTCGGGGCAGCCCTCTGATGACCGCAGAGCTTCAGCGACGCTGTCAGACACTCATCTGTATCTGTCTTAAATTACGGCCCAAAAAAGCCCCACAGTACCTTCGGCTCGGCTGGACACGCGCCGCGGCTATAGTTGGAAGTTAATTGTCTGTGGAGGTGAAGCACTGAGGTGTTTGGGTTATAACTTTCTTTTTTTAACAACCTATATTTTTTTATTGAGCATATATATTTCACACACACTTAACATTCTGCACTTATTTTATGGCCCAACTGTGGGCATAGTGAATCATTAAAAAGTGAATCAGGGTGATCGTCACCGAGGTGATATATGAATGAAAACACATGGATCCATAGAAGCTAAATATAGTGAATAAGGACTAGTGTGTGCACATTAGTGACATCTAATGGTGAGAACGGTGACTGCAACAAAGAGTGGACTCCTCCGCTCACGCCTCCCTCCCTTTCCCAAGCGTGTCAGGGAAATACAGTGGCCTTCACGTACTTGTTCTTCATGTGGAAGAACAACAGAAAGGCACAGTATAGCTGCACTGTTAGTGCTGCAGTACAAACATGGATGTGCAGTAGAAGCATGACAGCCTAAAATACTCCTCCACATGAGGGTTGTGGGGGTCACTGGTGCCAATCCCTGCTGACATCACAGAACCCAATGTATTTCTATTTAAAATTGCACTTAGACAAACACGTATGGTAGTATATTAATTTTCTGACAACAAAGCCTCCTACACGCTGCACCTATGATAAGAAATGGAAGATACAAACATTGAGTTTACCGATCTGACTTTCAGGAAATGTGTTTGCAATTCATTTGACAAAAACTTAAAAATGCAACTCCCCCAGTTCTGTTATCGATCGCCTACTTCTGCTTTTCTCTCTGCTATTTTCCATGACTCCTCATCCCAACCTCTGTCAGAGCATAATGTCGAACCCTGTCGTCTTTATTGCCACTTCATAAGATGATCACTCACTTACTCACTCACTCACTCATTCATGCTATTTAACATCAAGTGTGCAAGATGTAATCTCCACCCTTGACCTGCAGTACACATAGAAATTGTCCTGAAGTACTTCTACTGCCAAATTCTGGAACGACCAATGCTCTGTTTTCAGGCATCAAATATGATTTTTTTTATTTCACTATTTTCATCCAATACAAGTTCTTTGGGACAACTTCTATCAACGTCCACTGTTTTCTAATGGGATGGAGTTCCCTACATTAAAACAGCACTTGTACATGTGCAGCTTTGACACCTTCTGCTCCCTTGGCCCTAATGCCACCTCCGCCCTCGGGGGCCAACCAGCCTGTGATGGTGTCCCGTCTCCAGATGCAACTCCATCTGCAGGGCCTGCAGCAGAATACCAACGCGCTGCGCAAGCAGCTGTCGCAGCTGCGCAACATGCAGGTGTGTGTGTGTTTGTGTGTGTGTGTCGCCAATGAAAAAGGATGGAGTGTTCATTTTAAACAATCTGTAAGTTTATGTACATACTTTTAGTTGCCAGTTTATTGGGTACACCTTCAAAATAAACTGCTGCCTCAAGACATTAAATGGACTGTTAAAAATGTAGTCCCTGTAAAACTGTGAAATGGCTCATTAGACATCCCAAACCTCTTTAATTGCTGCAGTACATTTCTTGAAATATTCTATTTGAAATCATTTGAGACCTTTTTTTTTTTTTTATCAATTTGAAGTAAATGGAAAGTGTTATATAGAGGCTGGATATATAAAAAAAGGATTGTTACTCTCATCATTACAGTTGAATTATCACCTTAGTAAAACACTAAAAAAAATAACCTTCATGAGGAGGTGTAAATGGAAAAACTGGGGTCACAAAATGTGTGTAAAAAGTCACATTTTAATGATTTATCTAACTCTATTTAACTTTTGCGTCCCAGCTGGAGAACCAGGACTCCGTCCTGTCCCTGCTGAGGCAGACCGAGTCGGAGCTGAGCCTCATGATGCTCGACGCCACGCGCACCCAGGAGGACCCGCTCCAGAGGCAGCGCCTCCTAGTGGAGGAGGAGAGACTCAAGTACCTCAACCAGGAGGAGCTGCTCATCCAGCAGCTGCAGTGAGTCCAGGGCACGATTGATTAGTGCGACAAGCACATTAATTAGATGGTAATTTATCTTGTTAACAGCGGGACCTCACGCACTGTGGGGACTGGCTATCGAACCTCGATGCTGCTTTTTTTAATATATTTAAAGTTTAGTTAACTTTTCAACATTCACTTAACGGATTGGGTCGATCAACAAAGTTAAATACATAGAGTGGACATGCAGATGCAGCCTTCACTGTAGACACGGTGCATACTATGTTATTAATGCTTCATGTGTCATTGTGACTTGTTTTCTTAACCATCTTTTGTCTAGATCTAATATATCATGATTTAAATCAAAGGTTTGACCATTTCACGCAGGGAAAGATCTTATACAGCTGACAAATAGTGAGTCTGTGTCCCCATCGTCCCCAGTGACCTGGAGAAATCGGTGGAGGAGCTGCAGAGGAATTCGTCCGTCAACCACGGCCTGGTGACGGAGCAGGACGTGGAGCAGAAGAGCAAAGAACTGAGGATGCTGGGAGAGACGCTGACTGAGCTCAAAAGTGAGTGCGCTGTTATGACCTCCCGTACGTCTGCGGCGGTGATGGAGCAGTGATTGCCGGGCTATTGTGTTTCTCCATTTAGTTCCCAGAAACACTCATTAGTATTTCTGGTGATTTCATCATTTGTCAGTGTGTGTCAGTCAATGCACACGCTAAGTAGCTCTCGTCGTCTCTCAGTTCTTTTACCAGTAAAAGTGAAAAATTATACTTTTAGATTTTCAGAAATGCAAGAAAATTATGCTTTTTTTTTGACTGCGCCTTTACTGACTTTACTCAATTACCATAAGTTTTGGTAAAACTAAAATGTGGACATACTATCATAATAATTTTGTCCCGGGGAAGTAAAAACATGGTAATACCATCTTAGTTGTATAGTAATCACTAAGTGAGTGTGTTTAGATGAAATCTGTGTGGAATTTCACCTTGACATAATAAGGTAATGTATTTTTATGCAAAGATGGTGTTACTGTAATATGATCTCTTTATTAATGCACTACTACCACTGTGATTTCCATGCTGGCATTACATTATTATTAAGACAGCATTGATTGGTTGTTAGGATAGTATTGGAGTATAGTATCAAATTTATGTTGCTGCAAAAGCACAAAAGAATATCCCTGAATATGCTCTGACTTTCATGAATATTCAAGCATAGTTAGCTCAGCAATGACCAGCCGTGGCTTAATTCAGAGTTGGGTCATCCACACACATTCAAACATGTTGTTTTGTTTTTACTGAGGCTTCGCTGATATGACAGGAACATCCACATATCATGTCTCTTTTCCTGTGATCGACCCTCCTTGCCTGCCTCACTCTCCACCCCCATCCCCTCCACCTGTCAACACTACGTCACCCATATTTGGTTTGTCCGTCTCTCTTGCAGACCAGTTCCCCAGCCTGCAGAGTAAGATGCGAGTGGTGCTGAGGGTGGAGGTGGAAGCGGTGAAGTTCCTGAAAGAGGAGCCTCATCGCCTGGACGCCCTGCTGAAGCGCTGCAACACCATGACCGACGCGCTCAGCATGCTGCGCAGGTACACACACCGAGCACCCCTCAGTTTTGTCACCACACGCCAGCTCACTAGCCATTTTCTTGTCTTTTTTCTCGTTGACCTGGAGTTCATCCCACGACCTACGTCATAACCAAGCTTCACTACTGATAATATTATAATAATTTACTTTTCTACTTTTATAATTTAGTGTTTTGATTATTTGCACATAAAAATCAGATTATTACTATAAATTCTGACAATGCATCACTTTTTTTTAACTCAAAGTCTGTACGCATGATTTAATACTGTCGTAAATTTTAACTGTGACCTTGTGTGGATTGTTTTTGGAGGAAGGGGCTGAACATGCGCTGTCAAACAGTGAGCATCGCTGGCATTGACCTCCTTTCTCACGAATTCTCCGGCATTCTGAAATTAAAAACTGCTCTGACCTTTTTATCTAAAATTCATATGTCTGAAAAGTTGTGTCGGAATCCCATGTTTTTATTTTGTTTGTTTTTTAACGTTGCGAACAGCTTCCGCAAAAGGATTTTCAAGGATGAAATTCCACATGGACATTAAAGAGATTTAAAGCAGAAATGCAGCTCTCCTCCACACATCCATTCATCTTTTTTATTTGACTGATGAAAAAAAAAAACGAGCACCGCGTCAGACAGTGAATAATTACCTGTCAGTCCGGGAGGAAAAGTTACTCTCTGAATACTGAGCGATCCATCAGTGGGAGTTTACAGAGAGCAGACTGCGGCAGCACTTTCCACGAGTGTTGCTGATGCAGTTAATAACAGTGAGAGGCTGTGGTGGTCAGAGCTCGTCAGACAGCCTCCCATAGAGATGATTATTTCATCAAATGCTTCCCCCCGTGTTTAGTTTCCTTCTCTCATTCAGTGTGAATGAATTGATAATAGCAATAAACTTCATTTGTGTAACACTTTTTAAAGGAAGGTCACACTCGGTTATAATTTAAAACTTTTAAACAACTCAAGCCTCAAACTTTCAATATCTGGCAGTTATTTACAACTTACTGCATGTTAAAATAATACAATACAATTTAAAATGAAGAAAAAACACCGTAGTTGTACATGAACACCTGATTTTGTGTGTTAAATTTGAAATTTGAACAGTAGAAAACATATTTTAAAAAAAACATTTGTTTGAGTTTTTGTCTCAACGTGCAAAGACAGGCCAAACAATGGACACACAGGCATTTTTCCAACTCTCTCCTCAGACACTGACACCGTAGTAACCACAGAATAACCACAGCTTTCAGAAACCGTTGGAATTTTTCCGATAGCACAAACCATTGCATTATTTTTTTTTACAGTAACGCACAAACACGTTGTCTGTGACACGCTCGGTGTTAAAGGGTTTAAAATACCAAAAAAAAGCTATCAGATATGATGAAACAAACAAAAATACAGACAAACAATTAAAAGAGGCCAGCAATAAGACCATGATGCAAAAAAAATGATGTGTGTGTTCAGAATGGATGTCACTGATCCAGTAAGCCTCAGATCTTTGGGCAGGAAGCTGAAATAACGGCTTAAAAAAACCCAAAAAACATGTAAAATCATGTTCCGCATGAACGGATGGAGACAGTCAGTGTGTTAATTGGCATTCACAGTAGCCATTAGGCCTGGATATGCAATCTGCACTGTCCAATCTGCCACAGGGGCAGAAACTAGTCGTTTATCACGGAGAGTCGCGATGATAGCCTGCTCACCGTCGTCTTCGCATACATCTGTACATTTATTTAATAAAGCTGGACAGCGTAGGTTACCGTGTGAGGGTTTATAGCCACGGACTGGGAGTTTAAAATTCCTCAGAGCCTTATGGCCGGATGCAACCACGAGTAAACACAGAACGGCTCATCAGTCGGATGAAACTGTGTTTACAGCTTGAGAGAATAAATAAATGTATATTTATATGTATTATAATGACGCTTTTTGACATAATATTTGTCCAATAGCTGTCAGTCGGTTAAGCACTGTTAATTTGACACACTTAAAGCTGCAGTGCATGACTATTTGTTGTTGTTGATGATGATGTTATTGTGCATCTGTGTGGTCTTTATGAAGAGAAACTACAGGATGTGGAAAAAGTTTTTATGCTGTGAGCTTCATATTACTAGCGCAATGTTACTGTTACTGCGTCTGCCTTTTGACATAAAACAAATTAGTGTGTAAAACAAGATCTTAACAGCGTTATAATGAAAAACTCAGAGAGCGTCATGTGGAGCTTGTGATTTTAATGTAGCATTTCTTTGTATTTAAAAGTTAAACACTACAGTTTTAGATCGTTTGAATCTATTTGATTTGTCTCTCATAGTTTCCATATTGCTTTTGTGATAGAAATTCTTGAGTCATCAGTGTTGAGTAAATCATGTCTTTACTGCATGCATGGATTTTTGCATGGAGGAGAGACACTGTCACCAAGGACGGTCTAAAATGGTCTCTCCCCTTCCTCCAAAAAGCTTCACCACTTATACACAAACATCAAAGTAAAACAAGAACAGACACCAAACTTAATGTTTATGACCCTAGTAGATGTTATCTAATGTTAACCCTAACAGATGCCATTATGTGCAACCCTTATGTTGACCTTTCCTGGTGACCTTTCCCTATCATATAATCACCCCAGCATTCATTCACAGCTTGACTGTTAATTGTTGTCTTAGAACATTACAGGAAACAAGAAGAAAACCAGTTATTTCCCACATTCCTCCCTTTTGACACAAAGTGTCAACATATTTTTGGGAAATCACATGGTCTCATCAACTACCTCTTTCTATGACTACACACAGCAAACATATTAGTATAGGTTAAACAATTAGAATATCAGAATATAACAAGAGAAAAATAGAACAACACCAAACAAAAACAAAACACAAAACAAAACATCAAAACAAAACAATTCTATTCATACTATCTCTTCATCTGAATTATCTCACTATATGGGTTCCCTGAGGCCTATTCTGAAATGTGACACACATTCAATTCACAATCTTTACTTTGTTCACAAGGTACTTTCACATACAATGGTGTTCTGTCACCTCCAAGTACTCCCCCTATACACCTATACACAGAAGCTTGCATACAAGTGAGTGCGCACAAAAAAGTACAACAACAACAAAAAGTTATACAAAACACAATTAGCACAGGGATACACACATGAACAATCATTTCATCCCAGGGACCAAATTGTTTATTTAACGATCTGTTGAAAGTAAAACCTTATTTCGTTCAGCGTGCAGAACGTGTGTCCAGATATTCGCTATTGTCCAGTTTCCCATCCACCACATGTAGCCATGACACGATCCTTGAGGCTAAGGTGATCGTATGCCTCATTGTCTGCGTCGATGCCGGAGTGAGCTGCAAAAACAGTTTCCATGCGAGTGTGGTAGTCAGCTGCTAACTCACCCTCCTTTTGTTTTTATGTTGTGGATCTCTGACCAACACACTCTTAAGGGGAAAGCAGCACGCACAGCTTCAGCCAGGTTGACCATCATGTCGTTGAACCGCACTGATTCAATGGCTGGGGATGTCGACCAGTTGGCCGGTCAGATGTTGGCCCATCTGAGTTTAAAACACCTCCGACACACAGCTTCTACCTCCTCTTCATCTGTTGGCCGTGGAATGTCAACATAGGCATCTGGTGCACGTTTCCTTTGTCCCCTTAGCTTCTGAACCAGTAGTCAAAAGAAGCTGCTAATGGAGAGGAGACATTTCTGGGAAAGGCATTAGATGTTGGAAGGGTTTACAGATCAGGGTACAGCTTTGGCTTCTTCTCCTTCTCCCCTTCAGAGTCATTTTGGGATTCAGCTGTAGGTGATTGTCTTGCTGTTTGTGTCTCTGAGGGAGGAGGGGGTGCAGACACAGGGAGAACATATGGAGGAGGCAGATTCACTTCTCTGGCCCCACATCTCTGTCTTTCCTTCTTTTTACCACCTTCTTCTCCTATCTCCTGTGTTAACATTCATCCTGCAACAGATTTTGCTTCCCTTAGAGCTGCTTCTCTTTCCCATTTCTCAAAAAACTTGCCAATCTATCTTCCTCTTTACTTTCTTTTCCTTTCTCTCTTCTAACAATACCCTACACCTTTTCAAACAATGAGTACTTAATGTGCCTATTATAGGAAACACTTCCTCGGTCAGATGGTGCCAGAGTGGAACATCTTCAACAACACTTTTACCCCATTTCTCTTTTTTATTTACTTAATATGTTAATAACCTAACGCTCATGCTATAATAACTTCAACTAAAAAATAAAAAACTCAAACAAACTTCACAGCCTGCAATGACCCCATGTCAAAAATAGCTTTTCCTCTTCAACACAAGCTCTAAAGACTGAACTTATGTCAATACATACATAGAACAACACACAACACATAAACCAAATTTCAAAATTTTACTCAGTCCCAATTTTAAATTTATATGTCGACTTTAAAATAAATCTTAATCTTAACACCTTTTTTCTTAAAAAACTCTTTTTGCTCTTCTTCTCACAGAATAACACAAAACAATACAAGACAACACATAGTCCAAATTAAAATTTTACTCCCAATTGTTAAGTCCCAGTTGTATAAATATATGTCGACTTTAAAAGAAATCTTAATTTTAAAACTTTTTTCTTTTCTTTTTTTTTTTAACGTTTGCTCTTCTTCTAATTTCTATGCTCAATTTTCACGTAGTAGAAGAATACCATGTCTTACAGTTTCTTTCGAAATCTGGCACCGTATATTCAACTTACTGTTGTTACTTATTGGCTGAATTTTTTTTTTATTTATTTATTTTTATTTTAATTCAGAGCTTCAATACCACACAGGAATTAAATGAAGCTAGTCTCCAAACCACACAGGAATTATATGGAGACGATCTCGGTTACCACAAAGGAATTACACCGGACCTCGATATTCAACCACACAGGAATTATAGAATATCTCGATAGCCTACCACACAGGAATTACGACTATCTACCTAGGTGTCTAGTCTTCAAAACCACACAGGAATTATATGAAGACGGTCTCGGTTACCACAAAGGAATTACACCGGACCTCGATATTCAACCACACAGGAATTATAGAATATCTCGACAGTCTACCACAAAGGAATTACAACTGTCTACCTGAACATGATTTAAAAAACACTGTACTCACTTTTTTAAAAGATGGAGCGTCCGCTGGTCAGCACCCGTTTCTGACATCAGGCGGATTCCTGTCCTCCTTTGTGGAGCGGAATTTTTCCTTACCAGTAATAACCTTCAGTCAGAACCCAGGCCCTGAGCATTGGAGCGTCCATCCCATCCTCGTCGCCAAAATGTGAAAGAAATTCTTGAGTCATCAGTGTTGAGTAAATCATGTCTTTACTGCATGCATGGATTTTTGCATGGAGGAGAGACACTGTCACCAAGGACGGTCTAAAATGGTCTCTCCCCTTCCTCCAAAAAGCTTCACCACTTATACACAAACATCAAAGTAAAACAAGAACAGACACCAAACTTAATGTTTATGACCCTAGTAGATGTTATCTAATGTTAACCCTAACAGATGCCATTATGTGCAACCCTTATGTTGACCTTTCCTGGTGACCTTTCCCTATCATATAATCACCCCAGCATTCATTCACAGCTTGACTGTTAATTGTTGTCTTAGAACATTACAGGAAACAAGAAGAAAACCAGTTATTTCCCACACTTTTCTATCACCGTGTGAGACCTTGATGGTGTCCTGTGTGTATTGTAGTGTTTTGTATCCCTCCTATATGTACAGACAAGTCACAGAGGGCATGTGGAAAGGCCCTGAAGATCTTTCCAGCCAAACACAGAGGAAAGCGGAGGACGCGACTCGCAGCTCGGAGCTGGACATCCTGAACAGTCCTCCCCTCAGCCTCTCTGACCTGAGCACCAGCGCTGGCCTGGCCAACTGGATGCCAGTGTCCAGCGGCAATGCGGATGCCACGGGCCCCGAGCAGGACATCCAACCTTCACTGACCTTCAGAAGTCGGGTTCTCGATGAGCTGCCAAGCCGGCGTCCTGCTGATAAGTCTGTGTCAGCTGAAGTCAGACTGGTAATCAGCTGCTTATTATGCGTCATGCAATTATGTGTCGCCCAACACTAAATGCACATTATTCAACACTGTAAATATGTTGGTATCAGCCAGATGGTAATTTCCCCATTTACATGTGGAATTGCATTTGAAGGTGATTACATTTCGCACAGCGGTCTGGTTATAATGCCATCTGTCTGTGACGCCACAAAACACGCACTGAGTTATGGTATGTCTGCTTTGCCTTTGAGGAGTTTGCACCCTCCATCTTATCATTTTTCTCTATCTGTGTATGTGTCAGGCGGCAGAGCGTGACTGGGAGGAGAAGCGTGCCAGCTTGACCCAGTTTAGCGCCCAGGACATCAATCGCCTGCTGGAAGAGACCCAGGCTGAGCTCATGAAGGCCATCCCAGACCTCGACTTTGCTGCCAAGCACATCAACAAGCCCGCAGTGCCCCCCAAGCCCCAGATCACCATCCCGGTAGCTTCCACCACAGCCGCCACTCCTGCAGTCAGTACCACTAATAGCACCGGGACCACGGCCACCACAACCTCAACCCCCGCACCCAGCGGGGACCAGCAGCCTGGTAAAGTGCAGCTGGCGGCGCAGAAGCTCAACAGCCTGGAGGGGGGCGGCTCACAGCGAGGGTCAGGTGAGTCTGTGCAGTAAATCTGTGCTTTGGATTTACAGTAATGTCATTTCATGCCGTTAAGTTTGGACGCGTTGTCTCCCGTCTACAGTCGACCTCAGTGTGGCCAGGTACCGCACAGAGAAACCGTCCAAGTCCCCGCCACCGCCTCCGCCGCGGCGAAGCTTCCCGTCGGCACACGGTCTCACCACCAACCGCACCGGAGAAGTCATCGTCACCACCAAGAATTTGAAGGTGAGATCCTAATCGTGTGTTTGGCCCCATTGTGACCAATCACATGTCCCCTGATGGTGTCACATGATCAATAAGAAACTCAGTGTAATGTATATTAATGAATAATTTAAAGACATTTTCAGGGCATTACAGTAGAAATGGAGGTTTGAGTTGTAAGCGACTATAAAAAAAAATCAACAAAAGGTCCAGTGTGTAACATTTAGATGAGTTTATTGGCAGAAATTGAACACACGCCGCCGTCCTGCGCTGCCATGTTTCTTCAGCATTAGATTTTGAAGCCGAAATTTACTACGCAAACTGTGAAAAACAGCTCCGCCTACACAAACACAACTGCTGATGACACCAGTTTTTGCTTGGGAAAGAGACGGGAAGGTGTGAGTGAAGGAGCCTTCCAATGAGTTACAGTCTGCAGTCTCACCAGTAGATTTAGGTAGAAACAGCTTCAATCAAGATAACTAAGTCATTTTACTTTGGGTTCAGCAACATGTTTTGTGAATTTCAATTGTGTATCCCAGATCAGACCTCTTCAAGGTCTTGCTTTAATAAGATTCTCCACATAACTCGGCCCATTGTGATTGAGCGGTGTCAAGTAGTCCCATTGAGATTTTTTGACAGTTCTTTCACACGTAGTCAAATATGCTAAATGACTGCCGTGCTGCTGTCGCTATTCTGTCACTGAATAGTCTTCACCTTGACCATTTCACGTTTCTCCTCCTTTTCTAATCTCTTTTATTTGCCGAAAAATAAGGTTTTTCTTCTTTACTCGCAGCCTCCCCGTCAATAACTGTCCACTCATTATGTGACCTTCACTTCACCCACAGTGGAGAGCATTGAGTCGTTTCTGTGAGATGTGTCCAGAGATGAGCAAATCTCTGTGGTCGTTCTCCGCATGCTTTATGGCGTCACAATCGCATTATGTCGATAAACTACAGGAGCTACCTGCTTTGGCCTCCGTGCGAGTTCTCCCCGGAGACGGCGATGTTTTCTCCCACACAAACAGTAGTAAACTCAGCAGCAGTGATTCAGCGAATAACTTGTCAGTCGCCTATAAAATGCTACTGACTGCGTATTATTCACCTTTTTTAATGACGCCGTATGGCTGCATTAATCTCGGCACCCAGGAGAAGTGTGGGTGTATTAAATCGCTACATGACCAACATGCAAAACACGTTAGTAAATCTTAGATTAGATGTCGGTGACAACAACCAGTAATTATTTGTTTAACCAATTATTTCACACGGTGAGATTCTTTGTAATAAGCTGATTTTCTTTCCGACTTTCCTAATCCTTGCAATCCGTGTGTAAACTACAAAAGAGAACACACTACAGGACAAATGTAATAGTGTTAAGAAAGCAGCAAGTGTTTCTCAGCGAACTGTCGAACGGTTCTCTCCTCAGCTGCTGATGTGAAGAAACACAGTGTTCTGCAGGCAGTGCTGCTAAATGAAGGCGGAGCTTGCTCTGTCTCCGTCTCACAGTTCAGCCAAGAGTGTGACAAATAGCTCATTAGGCTCAACAGAGTCTGTTTGTGTAGTGAAAACAAGAAGACTGGATTGAAAGGAGCGCTTCTCCCCCGGCATCTCGTCTTACTGCGTTATAGTTTTCTGCTTTGTTTTTACTTGTCATTTGATTGTTTGCACAAAATAGAGTTACAAAAAGAAAGAATCACATGAGACATTTTAATAATTAACACCGACCGTATCACTTATTAATTACCGTAGTTACGAAGTTGCACGTCAAAGCCAGCATGTGCGGTTACTGCAGTAATTTCGCTCGTGATGAGAATTGAGAGACTCAAAAAACGCTGTTTTACAGTGTTCAAATTTCAAATGTAACGTGCAAAAATCTGTTGTTCGTGTACAACTGCAGTTTAAATCAGGAGTGTCAAACTCAAATGACCTGCGGGCCAATAAGCATCTAGTCTGGTCAAGAGGGGGCCGGTCTAGAGGAAAAAAAGGGAAATAGCGTGGATGGGCAATATGGGATATTCATTTTGATATGATGACAGAATTTCAAAGTAAAAGTGCATGTTTTGAAGTAAAATGGTGTATACTTAAACATAACAACATATTTATGATGCACCAAAACAGAGAAATGCATAGAAAATTTGAGGATAACTAATTAAAACAGTTTAAGCAATAATTACAATCGAATGTCTAATTAAAAAGTATTGCTAGCAAATATACTTATTTATTATATTTATATTCTGTCTATATTCTATCACCTCACTAGCAGCTGTGACTTAGCACAGTGGTGGGCGGGCCGATGTAGTGGATTGGAGGGCCGCATGTTTCATTTAAAATGCAGATCACGACCACTAAGAGGTCACTTTTTTTATTCTTCTTCTTCTTATTATTATGGCTTTTTAAGATGGAGGAAGATGTTGAAATACCCAAGACACTTGTGAAGCTGAGGCGGACTCCCTGTGACACACCGCGTCCTGCCTCGACACCACCTGTGATCGCTGCGTCTGCGATTCAGGACGAGGACGAGGAGGAGAAGATCATCGCCGAGCTGGAGGTGAGACCGTTTACATCGTGAATGCATCATTTAGTCATCATGCGCATGTGTCAAAGCGGTTGCGTGTATTGCTGTTTTTTTTGTTGTGGTGTTGTTTACACGTTGTGTGTCAAGTGTGATAACGTGTCTGTGCCTCGTTCTTTCACACAACAACCACGAACCAAAGGTGTTTCAGAGAATGCCTGTAAAAGAGTGTAACAGTAAACCATACAGCATCCCACCAAAGACCATCCTCACCTCTCCCCACACCAGAAAGGTAAATTCAAAACTAACAGCGGCCCTCTGCCACCGCACCTGTCGACTCTTCTTCTTCTTCTACTTTAACTCCCCGCCGTCCTTTTTACTTGTGATTGTGTGCGTTTTCTGCTTTACTCGTCACAATTAAGGCGACAACAACAATAACAAAGGAATAACAGAGTGCAACATCCGAATTCCACTTACACACATAGTTAATAAAGAAAATAACAACTTCAAACATTATGTCCTCCATTTCATTTCATTTCATGCTGTGGCTGTGTTTGCCTGTTGGACATGAGTCAGCAGGAAGATTTATTTGAATTATGGAATTATGAATTAGCTGACACCTCTGGTTAGCGTCTATGGCTCATTGTTAATAGGTGTGTGCCTTTAAACAGCCCGCACATGTGTTAACATACTGACAGATAGCCAAAGTGCTTTTTCCCACTGTGGAAATTCCATTGTTCACGTCGACCAGTTGTGAGGTTAAATTATGTCACTATGTCCAGAATCTTTGGATGATTGACGGCTGACGTTAAGAATGAAGAATTGTTTGTGACACAAAATCAGAAACTTAGAAGTCAGATCCTCACCAGCCTGGGCACCAAAAGTACCTGAATTCATCACGAGCAATTGTGTTTAATTTAACCAGTTCCACACATCAAATGATGTGGATGTGATGCTTCAATTTGTTATTATGATAATAATAATAATAATAATAATAATAATAATGATGAACTTGATTTGTATAGCACCTTTCATACAGGAATCGCAGCATAAAGTGCTTCACAATGAAATCTAAAAAGCAAATACAACAACAGAGCACAACACAGGGTGGAATGGAAAGGAGAAGTATGAAGTCAAAAAAGTCAAAATTCTGTGTTAGCTTTAAAATAAACTAAAAAATGCAAATAGAACACAACACGGGGTGGAATAAAAGGAGCTAGTTCAAGTGAGCTGGCTTCCCTGATATCTAAGAGTAGTGGGATCCAAAGTAGATTTTCTTTTTCCTCCAATAATCCAGCAGCGGAAATGTAGTGAAGGAAATAGAAAGGATCCTTTGTTTGCACATACGTGTGAGACTTAAAATGAACTGAAAAGCAGAAAAATATGATGACAGCAGAAGTGACACGTGTGTGGTTATCGATGCTGGACGTCTCGTTCTCCTCTCTTCTGCTGACCCTCCTTTAATCTGCTGCTTCACAGAAAACTCCAAACATTAGCACAATAATCTCTGTGTGTGTGTGTGTGTGAGTGTCTTTCTCTTTTTACCTTCGTCTGACATGTCATTTGTAACCGATGATGTGATTGTGCGGTGAGTTGGTGCGGACTGAAGACGAGGGTGGTGGTGATGATGATGATGATGATGATGTATTTAGTTGTGCCTCGCAGACTGTGAGCGGTGAGTGCACTCCTCGCCAACTCGGGGGACGCATCGCGCTGAGTAAAGGCGACATGTTTTTGTTGGAATTATCGCGCGGCGGCACTAAGTCGCTGGCTGTCAAAATAAAAGGACGGGATTTTCGGGTGCTGAGCTGCAGACAATAAACGTTTAAATAAAGAGGATGTCTTTCTCTGCTTTTATTCAGTTATTCAGAATGATATCATTACTTTATAATATTTGTCATTTCTCATGGCCGTGATTAGGGTTAGTGCGTCATTAACAGCTGTGACAGCTCAGATCGCGCGGGAAAACACATGTAAATAAAAAAAAAACGTGCAGTCGACAGGGGTCTGATATGATTTCTGTTTGGAAGAAGAAAGATATCACAACTTGTAATTCCCTGTGGAGAACGCCCACAGAACAGAACAGAAAGCCACACGCCTGCAGATTTCAGCCTTGGCAGTGCAGATTTGTCACGTCTTTAACCTTTTGACTGCTGGTCGGACAAAAACATGACAGTGGAAACGTGTTTGTTTTGTTTTTTTTTTCATCCCACAGAATAGCAGTAACTCTCCAGGGCCAACGAAGGGTCCCACCGTCGCGGCCCGCCTCAAACACCTTCAGCAAGGCAGCCTGGAGAGGCCCAAGACCCGCAAGCAGAAAGAGGATTTCCCCAAAGTCCAGGGCCAGCAGCAGGTATTCCACTTCTAAAACCTCCAACCGCTGACTGCTCCGCCTGCCTCTCTTCTCTGCTGTCACTTCAAAAAGGACGTTTTCTCCCCCCTGCAACTTCTGCGAGATAAAGAAAAACTGTATAGGCCCCACCAGCAGACAATATGAGATCACACAAAAAAAACTTGTCTGCAGAAACCTCGATTTCTACCACTTCTTGATGTGTGTTTTGACATTTGAGTTATTGGACTAGCTCAAGTTTGTTCTTTTGTTTTTGTTTTAAGAGTGTGTCGTTGTTTTTATTCCCTCGCGGTGCTTGTGACAGATTAAAGTAGCTTTATTATCGACTCGAACACGTCATTACCTCCATGTTGTAACTAACTCTTAACGATGCCACGGAGCGATTTCATCTCTCGAGGTCAAACGTGACGATAGCAGAATTTCACCGTATTCTTGTTTTGCTCCTCTCCCGTTATCTCTTACTCTGTTCTTCCAGTAACGACCACATGCTGCTCTTTCTTTCTTTTTCTTTGTGTGTGTGTGTGTGTGTGTGTGTGTGTGAGTGAGTGAGTGTGTCACCTATCCTTTAAACCTGAAGGTTAAAGAGCAGAAATGGCCGGCAGCAGGATTTATGCAAAGTGATGAGAGGGAAAGCACAAGGTGCAAAGTTACCTCGAAAAGCTGCTTCTGGAGCTTTGTTAACGACTGAGTGAGGCAGTAGTAAGCACAGAGAAGAAGACGCGAGGTAACGCTTTACATTACATGGTCATAGTGTGCTCATTTATGTTATTTGTTATTCAGGTCATTTTAATGTATAATTGCTCATGAAAACCAAGCAATAACGCTGTGATTAATACAAAAAATAACATGGTTTTACCATAAAGTTATTCCAAAAACACGATTACCATATTGTTCCTATACGGTATTTCAAAGCTGTAAAGCTCAACGCACGCGGAAAACCAGATTGTATTAATCTAAATTATCCGCGACTTAAATGAACTTGGCGAAGGCCTCGGTGTAAAGTGCTGCCCAATCAGATGTGAGCGCGTTTAATGCACATGCTCATTACTCCAGATTAAGAGGCTGCCGTTAATTCAGTGGAGTAGAAGGTGAAACGAAGAGCTTTAGGCCGACGAACTCTGAAGCATAAGTGGCTTAAATGTGAGGCTCCGGTCGTCTTATCTGCTCCTGCAGACTCTCCTCGACCTGCTGAGTGGAGCTGCACGTGGCACATTCCTGCCTGAGAAGAAGAAACAAAAAGAAAGCTGATCATTTTCTCAATAACGAGTAGTTAGATTTTATTCTTTCCCCGTTTACATCCTATCCTCCTGGACCTTCACATGTCTCAGAGAAGACAGTGTCTTTGACTGAGTGTCCTTCCCTCCACAAGGAGAGGACAGCGATTAGTATTCACGAGTGGACGAGTGTCATGTCAGCCCTTTTTTTTGCACCTCATTTCCTTTATTGCCTTTTTAATAATTCATCATTTTAGGAGTGGAAAAGCGGTTGGATGTATATTTGTTTATTTTTTGGTATCGAGGAGTGATAGAATGAGTGTCTGGAGATAATGTGACTGAAAATGGTGCTATTATGAAACAAAACAACACCTGTTCTTCCATGTCCTTACACGATACAGTGAAGCCTTGGAATGAGAATTATCTGACATCTTATTTAATTCATCTTATTTTGCAATTATCCTTACTGCTGTGGGCTCATGAGCAACTTTACTTTTTAAAAATAATCAACATGTCGCGTGTGCGTGTGTCAAGACACCTTTTCTTTCTTTGGTGGCAAAGTTGTTGCTTTGCTGTTCGATACTAAGTCGATAAACCTTAAATGAACTTCTGTGAGTATAAAAGGCTCTGTTGGTTCTTTTGTGCACCGATGACAAACGTCTGCGTGCGTCTATCTAAGATCTCTAGGTCAGTCACTGCTGTTTGCAGTCAAACCTGCGAAAACGGACGACGCCAGCGGATCGAAGCTTCTCGTCAAACACGGAAAACCTTTTAGCTTTTCAGACTCGCGGATGAAAGAATTTAGAGGAAAAACTTAATTGAAATACATTTCTCTCTTTGTAGATTTTGATTTATGTCTCTTTTTTTTCTTTCCCCCTCCCTTTCATTGCTTCTCGTTTCCATATATTTATTTATTTATTGTGGCGCTTACTTTTTTGCCAATGTTCTTAAATCTGTTGTTCTGCCTTCTCTGCTTTTTCGGGGACAGCGCTGAGCTTTTGCTGCTTCTTCTGTGTGACTTGCTTCTGTGGCACACACATGCCGTCAGTTTTTTTCCTCACATCATTTTAATCTTTGCGCTGGCCTTGTGTTGTTTCTCTCTCTGCTGCCGCTGCTGCTGCTGCTGCTGCTGCTGCTGCTGCTTTGCTTCCTTCATCCTCTGTCTGCTTCTCAGGTCTCAGCCGGACTAATTACCCGAGGAGTGAGTGCTCGGATCATTTGGACTTCTAGCTCAGACCTTGAAGGCGTGAAATGTTTGGCATTGATCGATTTATCCCACTGTGTCCTTTTACGGCTCTGACTCGGGAGCCTAAAGCCACATCCATAGTATATATGTATATAGAAAATGAATGAAGTTATCTGGTTAGGACATTGAAGCCAAATAGGATGGAAGTAGGAGTTAGCCACCAGGGGGCGACTCCAAAAAAGAACTTAAAGCAGGGGTCTCAAACTCAAATGACCTTTGGGAGAATGAGTATGTAGTTTTTGGGAAATAGCAGGGGCAACCTCATTCACAGTATTTCAAAATAAAAGTATATGTGTTGATGTGGACTGATATATAAACTTTATGGGATTAGCACTGGATTAGCTCAGTGGGTCTGTGGGTTGAGCAGCAGATTTGAAACACTTGCCAAATCTTCTCTTCTAATGCCAAACAGCTTATTCTGCTATTGACTCTTGTTTGGTGTCGTTTATTGGATTTATTGGGCGATTGAAGTGTGCAGAAACAAGACATTATTGGCATTTTATTTATATTTGCTAAAATAGGGGCCACAGTAACATGTGGAAGACGACATACTCAACTCTGCTGCTCGTCCCACGAATGCCTTTTCCTGACAAATGTGACATCATTTAAAAACAGACGATCTTTCTCAAACCGTGTAAGATTTATCGCCAAGAAGCATTTTTTTCAACAAACATACATTTTCTTACTTTTTGTGCTCAGTTTAGTTCACAATAAACACATTTTTATGATGCAAAATTCAAATACTACTAAGAAAGACAACCCAAGTTTGAGACCTCTGGTTTTAAGTGAAAATGAGCTTCTACTTCTCACTTGATTCATAACGTCAGTAGCACACGATGTCAGTTTTGTGAATGATTTTCCCATTTAGTGGAAAATGAGATGATGAAGCTCAGAACATAATGAGTGGCAGGTGATGTCTGTGAATGTGTGGCTTCACAAGGGGAGTTTGTTTTGCAACCGGGAGACTTCATCCATTGTTATATACAGTACTATACAGTCTATGCCCAACAGTGCACCAATAATTGGTCGACGTGGCAAAAGGGTCTGTAGATTTGTGCTGTGTTGACTCTGGACTTTTATTTCACCTCTAACTTTCATTCATCATAATCTAACAAATCAGTATAATATCTGTGTCCCAGTTCCACTCTATAAACTTCAGAGAGTCAGTATGCAAACGTGTTATGCAACGATAACCATAGATAAGAAGATGCTCTGCCGATGTAATATTATTGTTATTATTATGCTTTCACAAAGTTGTAAAAATGGCCAAAATCCTTCTTTTCAGATTCTCCCGTCCTGATAAATTCTCACGTCAATCTGAGAGGCTTTGTTGAAAATGTGACAAACTATTTAGTCTAGTTTGTTGGTTTATTTATTTATTTTCCTGTATGTACACTGCTTGTATGAAGTGTATTTACAGTTTGTTTTGTGAATATCAGTTCATTCAAACTGCTTTGTTGTAAAAGCTCGAGTCACAACTCTGGGTGTGCCATGTTATGAGATGAATTCCGGGGGTGAAATATTAAACCTGTGGCATTGAACATATCTGAAATGACAAGAGTGGGGGAAACTCCTGTCACAGGCTCCTGTGCTGTTTGACAGATTTCCGCCCAAGGGAAATACTAAATTTGACACATTGAGTGTGCGTGCTTGTGTGTTCGCATCACTGGCGGATATGAAAATTACCGGGGAGATGTTTCAGTATACGGTTCATATATTTATGGAATGTATTAGTCGTCTCAGAAAAAAACAAAACAAAGCAGCAAAAATAGAAAAAGTGCAGTTCCAGTATAACCCAAAAATGGCTTCACAGATATAATATTGTATGTATATTCTACGACCATGTAGTTTTATTTTGAAGAGATTGCTTTATTAACATGTATAAAAGAAAAATAATGTCATCTATGTTTTATATAATCAAGCTTTTTTTGTATTTTTATACTTGAAGAGGATTCATTCAGACGCATGTGGCACATTTATTCTGTACTGTAAATTGTTATTATTATTTTTATTTTTTTATTTTCTGCGCACCATGACGACATTCTGTTGTAGAGATTGCGGAGACAAAGTTGGCAGTTGCAGAGTTGTGAAGAACTGAGCAGTAAATATTACATTTATATATATATACATATATATTAAATAAAAAGAAAAAGCACATAACCTCCTTCCTCTAAAAAGATCACCTCACTGACAGGTCGCCCCGTTCTTTTTGCTGTTCTCCTCTATTATAACCGATAGTATATACGTACACAACACAGATTATTAAAGTTAAACTATATCGATGGTTTCTTAATGAATGTGTGATTGTTCAAACCATGTGGATGTTCAAATCATGTATATACAGCAAATACTATATACATACGTATATATGTATATATAGATATATATATCTATATATACATACATATATATACATACACATATATATATCAGAGTCAAATTTTATGTGAATCTGTTTTTTTTAGACCGGGGATTTCAAAACAAAAAAACAGAAAAGGAAAAAAAAAGAAAAGGAAAAATCCAAAATGGCATGCACACTGTATACATTCCTGGAAATCTGCACGCTGGGTCAACAGAGGTCTCATTTTCCTGTCAATAATTCTGTGTATACCTGTGAGCGTATGATAGACCGTAAACAACAATTGTACAGTAACATAGATTTCTTTTTTTTTGTATTATGTGAAAAATGAAATGAAATGAAAAAATTCCCCCAAAATAATAATGCAAAGGAGAAAAGATGATTCTACTTATATATATATATATATGTATATGTATATATATATATATATATATATATATATATATATATATATATACATATATATATATATATATATATATATATATATATATATATGTATATATATATATATATATATATATATATATATATATATATATATATATATAGAGAGAGAGAGAGAGAGAGATTTGAATGAAGCTGTACATTATTACCTTTAATGCTGTTTCTCCAGTCTGAGAGTGATGCTTGCTGTGTGTGGGGGATAAGTGTTGTTTGTGAATTGTGAAGAAGAAGAATGATGACGACGATAATCTACTTACACAAGTCAGTATAACTTTTAAGACCTAAGAATTAAAAAAAAATAACAAAAAAAAACAGTGCAAAACAACAACACGCAACTTTGTATATGGAGAGTAAGAGTTGCCGCTTCGTGTGAGAAAAGTCGATCCAGACCAGTAGGTTGCTGCTTTTGTACGTTCTGTTGTGGTTTTGTGACAATAAAGGTGACCCTCTTATACATGGTGGTGGTTGTCATTCTGCATTTGGACGGAAATTGCTTTATTAATGAATTAATTTAATTATTTATTCTTCTCCTTTTCATTATTGTGTGTGTGTGTGTGTGTGTGTGTGTGTGTGTGTGTGTGTGTGTGTACACATGTACAGTCCGTAACAAATTTATTAGACCACCTGTTCATTAAAAATGAGAAAACAAGTATTCTTTCATAAACTTAATGATATTTATTTTATTTTATTGGCAAAAAACTAACTGAATTCACCTTTTTATTGAGTCAAAAATGAATTAAGCATAAGATCCAACCACTAAAACTACTTTTTTTCTGTCCAGAAAATATATACATATATATATGTATATATATGTTTATGTGTTATATATGTTATTACATCATTATTAATTTCATTATTAATTTCTCTATATTCACAGTTATATAATGCAGTTATTATTATCACCATAGTTGTTACAACCATTGTGATATGTAACATGTAATCATTATTAATTTCATTATTAATTTCTCTATATTCACAGTTATATAATGCAGTTATTATTATCACCATAGTTGTTACAACCATTGTGTAACAACCATCATTAATTATTGTTCTGTCATGTCACGTGTCTATTTATGTTGTATATGTAGGGTATGTAACAGTCTTTTATGTGTCATGTTTACCTCTTAATTGATTGGTTTCAAATTCATATTTTTACATTCAAACATATAAAAAAGTCACTGAATATGATGTAAAATATAGCAAAGTATTGTCTTACTTCAGCTGCTTATGATGCTCCTTCAAGTATATAAACAAGATGCTGATTTCAATTGATTCAATCATAGACTATAGCTATAACTGAAGAATGAAATTCTTTCACATGAGGTCACTTCAAGTCTGCAGAATACATCAATCTCGAGAGTCGCAGCCTGTCTCTCAAGACTCATAGGACATGTCTGGTATATGCGTTAAATTATTCATTAGGGCCCTCGGAGGATGTTATAAAAATTCAAATGGCTCTTGATGAAAAAGTTTCTCTGCCCCATGGTTACATCTTCCACACAGAATGAGCCAGCATCAGAAGAAACAGGAGAATATTAATGAGTTGAGTGATATATATAATAGATGGTTTTTACTTTTGTCTATTATTTCATTTTTCATTTAATAATGCAACAGTTTTAATCATGTCAGCTTAAAACCCTCTTCATGGACAAATAAACATGTGCATACAGTTAGATTTGAAGTCTGATGTTTGAAAGTCAGGGATTGTTCATATCTGTTCGATATAAACGTTTAATAACTAAAAGAGAAGAAGCAGAGCAAAATTAAGGTTTAAAACAGCAATTTGAGAAATGGGGCAATTAAGCAAAACTTTATTAATTTTATATCATATACATAAAAACTAGATTTAAACATAGTTTCCATGGAGATAATGAGGCTATGTGAGTATGTAGAAGACAATTCAGCAGCAGATCTTTAATTTAATGAGGCTGGATCACCGTGAACATGGACATTAATGCTTCTTTGTTTACCTTATGTCTGCGTTCAGAGATGAGACTGAAACCACTCTGACTGTGAAACAACTCATCAGAGGCAGAGAGTGACTTCAGTGTGACCTCCACAATGTTTTCATCTGCCACTGCAGCGAGGATGGACCTTCTGGCTGAACTCCTTGGCAAGCAACCAATCACCATCAGTCTCTGCCTTCAACCAACTAGGTTTTACAGCAGATGAACAGAGTGGCTGTTTCTCAAAACCCAAATATGCAAATATGTGCAAGTATAGTATGTCATACTTTATTCGTCCAAAATTTGACAAAAAAGTCTTACTGCAGAATGTCGTCCAAAATCTGACAAAAAAGTCATAGTATAGTATGTCGTCCAAAAACAGTCAAAAAAGTCATGGTTTAGTATGTCTTCCAAAATCAGTCAAAAAAGTCATAGTATAGTATGTCGTCCAAAATCAGTTAAAAAAGTCATAGTATAGTATGTCGTCCAA